>NW_025721176.1:300000-415867 GCF_922984935.1 Meles meles | reverse complement strand
GGCCAATTCTCACGAGCGTTCTGCCCAAATCGGGATCGATTTGGGCAGAACGCTCGTGAGAATTGGCCGGCGTTGGGCAGCCCTGGTCAGCGCCCAGTGCCGCGTGGAGCAGGGCGCTTTCTCGCTCGGGGCATGGCGCGGCCACCCGGAAAACGAGCCGCGACGATGGGGCGCGGCCGGCGGCCCCGGCGCCGGGGCGTTTTCCCCGAGCAGAGTGGATGGAGGCGCCGTGGCCGGCGTCCGCCTCCGCCGTGGCGGGCGGCCGGGGCGCCCGTGGAGGGGGCTGGCCTCTGTGGGGGAACGGAGTGATCTCTCACTCCACGGCTGGGACGAAGCTGCGAAAGGTGCCGTTGTCGCCGGGACGGTCGGGGGGACTCGTGGCGCGGGGACTCAGGGTTCCCCATGCGGAGGCCCCCAGGCTCAGGCCCCTGGCAACGGAAGGCTGAGCAAGCAGGCCCGGGCCCGGGCCCGGGTTTCGGGGCTGGCCCGGCCCCAGCGGCCGGCGCCAGGGAGGGGACCCCCGGAGGCTGAGGAGCGGGAGGCGTCGGCTCCCCGGGGCCCGCCTCCCGGAGCTCCTCCTGGTGGTGCCGGAAAGCGACGACACGCGATCCCGGACAGGGCCCCGGGGGGGCGGCCCTGCGGCCCTGTGGTGCCCGAAGTGTGTTCGCCGCGCGTTTTCCGGCCAATTCTCACGAGCGTTCTGCCCAAATCGGGATCGATTTGGGCAGAACGCTCGTGAGAATTGGCCGGCGTTGGGCAGCCCTGGTCAGCGCCCAGTGCCGCGTGGAGCAGGGCCCTTTCTCGCTCGGGGCATGGCGCGGCCACCCGGAAAACGAGCCGCGACGATGGGGCGCGGCCGGCGGCCCCGGCGCCGGGGAGTTTTCCCCGAGCAGAGTGGATGGAGGCGCCGTGGCCGGGCGTCCGCCTCCGCTGTGGCGGGCGGCCGGGGCGCCGTGGAGGGGGCTGGCCTCTGTGGGGGAACGGAGTGATCTCTCACTCCACGGCTGGGACGAAGCCGCGAAAGGTGCCGTTGTCGCCGGGACGGTCGGGGGGACTCGTGGCGCGGGACTCAGGGTTCCCCATGCGGAGGCCCCCAGGCTCAGGCCCTTGGCAACGGAAGGCTGAGCAAGCAGGCCCGGGCCCGGGCCCGGGTTTCGGGGCTGGCCCGGCCCCAGCGGCCGGCGCCAGGGAGGGGACCCCCGGAGGCTGAGGAGCGGGAGGCGTCGGCCTCCCCGGGGCCCGCGTCCCGGAGCTCCTCCTGGCGGTGCCGGAAAGCGACGACACGCGATCCCGGACAGGGCCCCGGGGGGGCGGCCCTGCGGCCCTGTGGTGCCCGAAGTGTGTTCGCCGCGCGTTTTCCGGCCAATTCTCACGAGCGTTCTGCCCAAATCGGGATCGATTTGGGCAGAACGCTCGTGAGAATTGGCCGGCGTTGGGCAGCCCTGGTCAGCGCCCAGTGCCGCGTGGAGCAGGGCGCTTTCTCGCTCGGGGCATGGCGCGGCCACCCGGAAAACGAGCCGCGACGATGGGGCGCGGCCGGCGGCCCCGGCGCCGGGGAGTTTTCCCCGAGCAGAGTGGATGGATGTGCCGTGGCCGGGCGTCCGCCTCCGCCGTGGCGGGCGGCCGGGGCGCCCGTGGAGGGGGCTGGCCTCTGTGGGGGAACGGAGTGATCTCTCACTCCACGGCTGGGACCAAGCCGCGAAAGGTGCCGTTGTCGCCGGTACGGTCGGGGGGACTCGTGGCCCGGGACTCAGGGTTCCCCCATGCGGAGGCTCCCAGGCTCAGGCACCTGGCAACGGAAGGCTGAGCAAGCAGGCACGGGCCCGGGCCTAGACTTCGGGGCTGGCCCGGCCCCAGCGGCCGGCGAAAGGGAGAGGACCCCCGGAGGCTGAGGAGCGGGAGGCGTCGGCCTCCCCGGTGCCCGCCTCCCGGAGCTCCTCCTGGCGGTGCCGGAACGCGACGACACGCGACGTTCTGCCCAAAACGGCATCGATTTGGGCAGAACGTTCGTGAGAATTGGCCGGCGTTGGGCAGCCCTGGTCAGCGCCCAGTGCCGCGTGGAGCAGGGCCCTTTCTCGCTCGGGGCATGGCGCGGCCACCCAGAAAAAGAGCCGCAACGATGGGGCGCGGCCGGCGGCCCCGGCGCCGGGGAGTTTTCCCCGAGCAGAGTGGATGGAGGCACCGTGGCCGGGCGTCCGCCTCCGCTATGGCGGGCGGCCGGGGCGCCCGTGGAGGGGGCTGGCCTCTGTGGGGGAACGGAGTGATCTCTCACTCCACGGCTGGGACGAAGCCGCGAAAGGTGCCGTTGTCGCCGGGACGGTCGGGGGGACTCGTGGCGCGGGACTCAGGGTTCCCCATGCGGAGGCCCCCAGGCTCAGGCCCCTGGCAACGGAAGGCTGAGCAAGCAGGCCCGGGCCCGGGCCCGGGTTTTGGGGCTGGCCCGGCCCCAGCGGCCGGCGCCAGGGAGGGGACCCCCGGAGGCTGAGGAGCGGGAGGCGTCGGCCTCCCCGGGGCCCGCGTCCCGGAGCTCCTCCTGGCGGTGCCGGAAAGCGACGACACGCGATCCCGGACAGGGCCCCGGGGGGGCGGCCCTGCGGCCCTGTGGTGCCCGAAGTGTGTTCGACGCGCGTTTTCCGGCCAATTCTCACGAGCGTTCTGCCCAAATCGATCCCGATTTGGGCAGAACGCTCGTGAGAATTGGCCGGCGTTGGGCAGCCCTGGTCAGCGCCCAGTGCCGCGTGGAGCAGGGCGCTTTCTCGCTCGGGGCATGGCGCGGCCACCCGGAAAACGAGCCGCGACTATGGGGCGTGGCCGGCGGCCCCGGCGCCGGGGAGTTTTCCCGAGCAGAGTGGATGGAGGTGCCGTGGCCGGGCGTCCGCCTCCGCCGTGGCGGGCGGCCGGGGCGCCCGTGGAGGGGGCTGGCCTCTGTGGGGGGAACGGAGTGATCTCTCACTCCACGGATGGGACCAAGCCGCGAAAGGTGCCGTTGTCGCCGGGACGGTCGGGGGGACTCGTGGCGCGGGACTCAGGGTTCCCCATGCGGAGGCTCCCAGGCTCAGGCCCCTGGCAACGGAAGGCTGAGCAAGCAGGCCCGGGCCCGGGCCCGGGTTTCGGGGCTGGCCCGGCCCCAGCGGCCGGCGCCAGGGAGGGGACACCCTGAGGCTGAGGTGCGGGAGGCGTCGGCCTCCCCGGGGCCCGCGTCCCGGAGCTCCTCCTGGCGGTGCCGGAAAGCGACGACACGCGATCCCGGACAGGGCCCCGGGGGGGCGGCCCTGCGGCCCTGTGGTGCCCGAAGTGTGTTCGCCGCGCGTTTTCCCGGCAATTCTCACGAGCGTTCTGCCCAAATCGGGATCGATTTGGGCAGAACGCTCATGAGAATTGGCCGGCGTTGGGCAGCCGTGGTCAGCGCCCAGTGCCGCGTGGAGCAGGGCGCTTTCTCGCTCGGGGCATGGCGCGGCCACCCGGAAAACGAGCCGCGACGATGGGGCGCGGCCGGCGGCCCCGGCGCCGGGGAGTTTTCCCCGAGCAGAGTGGATGGAGGGTGCCGTGGCCGGGCGTCCGCCTCCGCCGTGGCGGGCGGCCGGGGCGCCCGTGGAGGGGGCTGGCCTCTGTGGGGAACGGAGTGATCTCTCACTCCACGGCTGGGACCAAGCCGCAAAAGGTGCCTTTGTCGCGGGGACGGTCGGGGGGACTCGTGGCGTGGGACTCAGGGTTCCCCATGCGGAGGCTCCCGGCTCAGGCCCCTGGCAACGGAAGGCTGAGCAAGCAGGCACGGGCCCAGGCCCTAGCTTTCGGGGCTGGCCCGGCCCCAGCGGCCGGCGCCAGGGAGGGGACCCCCGGAGGCTGAGGAGCGGGAGGCGTCGGCCTCACCGGGGCCCGCCTCCCGGAGCTCCTCCTGGCGGTGCCGGAACGCGACGACACGCGATCCCGGACAGGGCCCCGGGGGGGCGGCCCTGCGGCCCTGTGGTGCCCGAAGTGTGTTCGCCGGGCGTTTTCCGGCCAATTCTCACGAGCGTTCTGCCCAAATCGGGATCGATTTGGGCAGAACGCTCGTGAGAATTGGCCGGCGTTGGGCAGCCCTGGTCAGCGCCCAGTGCCGCGTGGAGCAGGGCGCTTTCTCGCTCGGGGCATGGCGCGGACACCCGGAAAACGAGCCGCGACGATGGGGCGCGGCCGGCGGCCCCGGCGCCGGGGAGTTTTCCCCGAGCAGAGTGGATGGAGGCGCCGTGGCCGGGCGTCCGCCTCTGCCGTGGCGGGCGGCCGGGGCGCCCGTGGAGGGGGCTGGCCTCTGTGGGGGAACGGAGTGATCTCTCACTCCACGGCTGGGACCAAGCCGCGAAAGGTGCCGTTGTCGCCGGTACGGTCGGGGGGACTCGTGGCCCGGGACTCAGGGTTCCCCATGCGGAGGCTCCCAGGCTCAGGCACCTGGCAACGGAAGGCTGAGCAAGCAGGCACGGGCCCGGGCCTAGATTTCGGGGCTGGCCCGGCCCCAGCGGCCGGCGAAAGGGAGAGGACCCCCGGAGGCTGAGGAGCGGGAGGCGTCGGCCTCCCCGGTGCCCGCCTCCCGGAGCTCCTCCTGGCGGTGCCGGAACGCGACGACACGCGATCCCGGACAGGGCCCCGGGGGCGGCGGCCCTGCGGCCCTGTGGTGCCCGAAGTGTGTTCGCCGGGCGTTTTCCGGCCAATTCTCACGAGCGTTCTGCCCAAATCGGCATCGATTTGGGCAGAACGTTCGTGAGAATTGGCCGGCGTTGGGCAGCCCTGGTCAGCGCCCAGTGCCGCGTGGAGCAGGGCCCTTTCTCGCTCGGGGGCATGGCGCGGCCACCCAGAAAACGAGCCGCAACGATGGGGCGCGGCCGGCGGCCCCGGCGCCGGGGAGTTTTCCCCCGAGCAGAGTGGATGGAGGCACCGTGGCCGGGCGTCCGCCTCCGCTATGGCGGGCGGCCGGGGCGCCCGTGGAGGGGGCTGGCCTCTGTGGGGGAACGGAGTGATCTCTCACTCCACGGCTGGGACGAAGCCGCGAAAGGTGCCGTTGTCGCCGGGACGGTCGGGGGGACTCGTGGCGCGGGACTCAGGGTTCCCCATGCGGAGGGCCCCCAGGCTCAGGCCCCTGGCAACGGAAGGCTGAGCAAGCAGGCCCGGGCCCGGGCCCAGGTTTCGGGGCTGGCCCGGCCCCAGCGGCCGGCGCCAGGGAGGGGACCCCCGGAGGCTGAGGAGCGGGAGGCGTCGGCCTCCCCGGGGCCCGCGTCCCGTAGCTCCTCCTGGCGGTGCCGGAAAGCGACGACACGCGATCCCGGACAAGGCCCCGGGGGGGCGGCCCTGCGGCCCTGTGGTGCCCGAAGTGTGTTCGACGCGCGTTTTCCGGCCAATTCTCACGAGCGTTCTGCCCAAATCGGGATCGATTTGGGCAGAACGCTCGTGAGAATTGGCCGGCGTTCGGCAGCCCTGGTCAGCGCCCAGTGCCGCGTGGAGCAGGGCGCTTTCTCGCTCGGGGCATGGCGCGGCCACCCGGAAAACGAGCCGCGACGATGGGGCGTGGCCGGCGGCCCCGGCGCCGGGGAGTTTTCCCCGAGCAGAGTGGATGGAGGTGCCGTGGCCGGGCGTCCGCCTCCGCCGTGGTGGGCGGCCGGGGCGCCCGTGGAGGGGGCTGGCCTCTGTGGGGGAACGGAGTGATCTCTCACTCCACGGCTGGGACCAAGCCGCGAAAGGTGCCATTGTCGCCGGGACGGTCGGGGGGACTCGTGGCGCGGGACTCAGGGTTCCCAATGCGGAGGCTCCCAGGCTCAGGCCCCTGGCAACGGAAGGCTGAGCAAGCAGGCACGGGCCCAGGCCTAGCTTTCGGGGCTGGCCCGGCCCCAGCGGCCGGCGCCAGGGAGGGGACCCCCGGAGGCTGAGGAGCGGGAGGCGTCGGCCTCACCGGGGCCCGCCTCCCGGAGCTCCTCCTGGCGGTGCCGGAACGCGACGACACGCGATCCCGGACAGGGCCCCGGGGGGGCGGCCCTGCGGCCCTGTGGTGCCCGAAGTGTGTTCGCCGGGCGTTTTCCGGCCAATTCTCACGAGCTCACGAGCGTTCTGCCCAAATCGGATCGATTTGGGCAGAACGCTCGTGAGAATTGGCCGGCGTTGGGCAGCCCTGGTCAGCGCCCAGTGCCGCGTGGAGCAGGGCGCTTTCTCGCTCGGGGCATGGCGCGGCCACCCGGAAAACGAGCCGCGACGATGGGGCGCGGCCGGCGGCCCCGGCGCCGGGGAGTTTTCCCCGAGCAGAGTGGATGGAGGCGCCGTGGCCGGGCGTCCGCCTCCGCCGTGGCGGGCGGCCGGGGCGCCCGTGGAGGGGGCTGGCCTCTGTGGGGGAACGGAGTGATCTCTCACTCCACGGCTGGGACCAAGCCGCGAAAGGTGCCGTTGTCGCCGGGACGGTCGGGGGGACTCGTGGCGCGGGACTCAGGGTTCCCCATGCGGAGGCCCCCAGGCTCAGGCCCCTGGCAACGGAAGGCTGAGCAAGGAGGCCCGGGCCCAGGCCTAGCTTTCGGGGCTGGCCCGGCCCCAGCGGCCGGCGCCAGGGAGGGGACCCCCGGAGGCTGAGGAGCGGGAGGCGTCGGCCTCCCCGGGGCCCGCCTCCCGGAGCTCCTCCTGGCGGTGCCGGAACGCGACGACACGCGATCCCGGACAGGGCCCCGGGGGGGCGGCCCTGCGGCCCTCTGGTGCCCGAAGTGTGTTCGCCGGGCGTTTTCCGGCCAATTCTCACGAGCGTTCTGCCCAAATCGGGATCGATTTGGGCAGAACGCTCGTGAGAATTGGCCGGCGTTGGGCAGCCCTGGTCAGCGCCCAGTGCCACGTGGAGCAGGGCGCTTTCTCGCTCGGGGCATGGAGCGGCCACCCGGAAAACGAGCCGCGACGATGGGGCGTGGCCGGCGGCCCCGGCGCCGGGAGTTTTCCCCGAGCAGAGTGGATGGAGGCGCCGTGGCCGGCCGTCCGCCTCCGCCGTGGCGGGCGGCCGGGGCGCCCGTGGAGGGGGCTGGCCTCTGTGGGGGAACGGAGTGATCTCTCACTCCACGGCTGGGACGAAGCTGCGAAAGGTGCCGTTGTCGCCGGGACGGTCGGGGGGACTCGTGGCGCGGGACTCAGGGTTCCCCATGCGGAGGCCCCCAGGCTCAGGCCCCTGGCAACGGAAGGCTGAGCAAGCAGGCCCGGGCCCGGGCCCGGGTTTCGGGGCTGGCCCGGCCCCAGCGGCCGGCGCCAGGGAGGGGACCCCCGGAGGCTGAGGAGCGGGAGGCGTCGGCCTCCCCGGGGCCCGCGTCCCGGAGCTCCTCCTGGTGGTGCCGGAAAGCGACGACACGCGATCCCGGACAGGGCCCCGGGGGGGGCGGCCCTGCGGCCCTGTGGTGCCCGAAGTGTGTTCGCCGGGCGTTTTCCGGCCAATTCTCACGAGCGTTCTGCCCAAATCGGGATCGATTTGGGCAGAACGCTCGTGAGAATTGGCCGGCGTTGGGCAGCCCTGGTCAGCGCCCAGTGCCGCGTGGAGCAGGGCGCTTTCTCGCTCGGGGCATGGCGCGGACACCCGGAAAACGAGCCGCGACGATGGGGCGCGGCCGGCGGCCCCGGCGCCGGGGAGTTTTCCCGAGCAGAGTGGATGGAGGCGCCGTGGCCGGGCGTCCGCCTCTGCCGTGGCGGGCGGCCGGGGCGCCCGTGGAGGGGGCTGGCCTCTGTGGGGGAACGGAGTGATCTCTCACTCCACGGCTGGGACCAAGCCGCGAAAGGTGCCGTTGTCGCCGGTACGGTCGGGGGGACTCGTGGCCCGGGACTCAGGGTTCCCCATGCGGAGGCTCCCAGGCTCAGGCACCTGGCAACGGAAGGCTGAGCAAGCAGGCACGGGCCCGGGCCTAGATTTCGGGGCTGGCCCGGCCCCAGCGGCCGGCGAAAGGGAGAGGACCCCCGGAGGCTGAGGAGCGGGAGGCGTCGGCCTCCCCGGTGCCCGCCTCCCGGAGCTCCTCCTGGCGGTGCCGGAACGCGACGACACGCGATCCCGGACAGGGCCCCGGGGGGGCGGCCCTGCGGCCCTGTGGTGCCCGAAGTGTGTTCGCCGGGCGTTTTCCGGCCAATTCTCACGAGCGTTCTGCCCAAATCGGCATCGATTTGGGCAGAACGTTCGTGAGAATTGGCCGGCGTTGGGCAGCCCTGGTCAGCGCCCAGTGCCGCGTGGAGCAGGGCCCTTTCTCGCTCGGGGGCATGGCGCGGCCACCCAGAAAACGAGCCGCAACGATGGGGCGCGGCCGCGGCCCCGGCGCCGGGGAGTTTTCCCCGAGCAGAGTGGATGGAGGCACCGTGGCCGGGCGTCCGCCTCCGCTATGGCGGGCGGCCGGGGCGCCCGTGGAGGGGGCTGGCCTCTGTGGGGGAACGGAGTGATCTCTCACTCCACGGCTGGGACGAAGCCGCGAAAGGTGCCGTTGTCGCCGGGACGGTCGGGGGGACTCGTGGCGCGGGACTCAGGGTTCCCCATGCGGAGGCCCCCAGGCTCAGGCCCCTGGCAACGGAAGGCTGAGCAAGCAGCCCGGGCCCGGGCCCGGGTTTCGGGGCTGGCCCGGCCCCAGCGGCCGGCGCCAGGGAGGGGACCCCCGGAGGCTGAGGAGCGGGAGGCGTCGGCCTCCCCGGGGCCCGCGTCCCGTAGCTCCTCCTGGCGGTGCCGGAAAGCGACGACACGCGATCCCGGACAAGGCCCCGGGGGGGCGGCCCTGCGGCCCTGTGGTGCCCGAAGTGTGTTCGACGCGCGTTTTCCCGGCCAATTCTCACGAGCGTTCTGCCCAAATCGGGATCGATTTGGGCAGAACGCTCGTGAGAATTGGCCGGCGTTCGGCAGCCCTGGTCAGCGCCCAGTGCCGCGTGGAGCAGGGCGCTTTCTCGCTCGGGGCATGGCGCGGCCACCCGGAAAACGAGCCGCGACGATGGGGCGTGGCCGGCGGCCCCGGCGCCGGGGAGTTTTCCCCGAGCAGAGTGGATGGAGGTGCCGTGGCCGGGCGTCCGCCTCCGCCGTGGTGGGCGGCCGGGGCGCCCGTGGAGGGGGCTGGCCTCTGTGGGGGAACGGAGTGATCTCTCACTCCACGGCTGGGACCAAGCCGCGAAAGGTGCCATTGTCGCCGGGACGGTCGGGGGGACTCGTGGCGCGGGACTCAGGGTTCCCAATGCGGAGGCTCCCAGGCTCAGGCCCCTGGCAACGGAAGGCTGAGCAAGCAGGCACGGGCCCAGGCCTAGCTTTCGGGGCTGGCCCGGCCCCAGCGGCCGGCGCCAGGGAGGGGACCCCCGGAGGCTGAGGAGCGGGAGGCGTCGGCCTCACCGGGGCCCGCCTCCCGGAGCTCCTCCTGGCGGTGCCGGAACGCGACGACACGCGATCCCGGACAGGGCCCCGGGGGGGGCGGCCCTGCGGCCCTGTGGTGCCCGAAGTGTGTTCGCCGGGCGTTTTCCGGCCAATTCTCACGAGCGTTCTGCCCAAATCGGGATCGATTTGGGCAGAACGCTCGTGAGAATTGGCCGGCGTTGGGCAGCCCTGGTCAGCGCCCAGTGCCGCGTGGAGCAGGGCGCTTTCTCGCTCGGGGCATGGCGCGGCCACCCGGAAAACGAGCCGCGACGATGGGGCGCGGCCGGCGGCCCCGGCGCCGGGGAGTTTTCCCCGAGCAGAGTGGATGGAGGCGCCGTGGCCGGGCGTCCGCCTCCGCCGTGGCGGGCGGCCGGGGCCTCCGTGGAGGGGGCTGGCCTCTGTGGGGGAACGGAGTGATCTCTCACTCCACGGCTGGGACCAAGCCGCGAAAGGTGCCGTTGTCGCCGGGACGGTCGGGGGGACTCGTGGCGCGGGGACTCAGGGTTCCCCATGCGGAGGCCCCCAGGCTCAGGCCCCTGGCAACGGAAGGCTGAGCAAGGAGGCCCGGGCCCAGGCCTAGCTTTCGGGGCTGGCCCGGCCCCAGCGGCCGGCGCCAGGGAGGGGACCCCCGGAGGCTGAGGAGCGGGAGGCGTCGGCCTCCCCGGGGCCCGCCTCCCGGAGCTCCTCCTGGCGGGTGCCGGAACGCGACGACACGCGATCCCGGACAGGGCCCCGGGGGGGGCGGCCCTGCGGCCCTCTGGTGCCCGAAGTGTGTTCGCCGGGCGTTTTCCGGCCAATTCTCACGAGCGTTCTTCCCAAATCGGGATCGATTTGGGCAGAACGCTCGTGAGAATTGGCCGGCGTTGGGCAGCCCTGGTCAGCGCCCAGTGCCACGTGGAGCAGGGCGCTTTCTCGCTCGGGGCATGGCGCGGCCACCCGGGAAAACGAGCCGCGACGATGGGGCGTGGCCGGCGGCCCCGGCGCCGGGGAGTTTTCCCCGAGCAGAGTGGATGGAGGCGCCGTGGCCGGCCGTCCGCCTCCGCCGTGGCGGGCGGCCGGGGCGCCCGTGGAGGGGGCTGGCCTCTGTGGGGGAACGGAGTGATCTCTCACTCCACGGCTGGGACGAAGCTGCGAAAGGTGCCGTTGTCGCCGGGACGGTCGGGGGGACTCGTGGCGCGGGACTCAGGGTTCCCCATGCGGAGGCCCCCAGGCTCAGGCCCCTGGCAACGGAAGGCTGAGCAAGCAGGCCCGGGCCCGGGTCCGGGTTTCGGGGCTGGCCCGGCCCCAGCGGCCGGCGCCAGGGAGGGGACCCCCGGAGGCTGAGGAGCGGGAGGCGTCGGCCTCCCCGGGGCCCGCGTCCCGGAGCTCCTCCTGGTGGTGCCGGAAAGCGACGACACGCGATCCCGGACAGGGCCCCGGGGGGGCGGCCCTGCGGCCCTGTGGTGCCCGAAGTGTGTTCGCCGCGCGTTTTCCGGCCAATTCTCACGAGCGTTCTGCCCAAATCGGGATCGATTTGGGCTGAACGCTCGTGAGAATTGGCCGGCGTTGGGCAGCCCTGGTCAGCGCCCAGTGCCGCGTGGAGCAGGGCCCTTTCTCGCTCGGGGCATGGCGCGGCCACCCGGAAAACGAGCCGCGACGATGGGGCGCGGCCGGCGGCCCCGGCGCCGGGGAGTTTTCCCCGAGCAGAGTGGATGGAGGCGCCGTGGCCGGGCGTCCGCCTCCGCTGTGGCGGGCGGCCGGGGCGCCCGTGGAGGGGGCTGGCCTCTGTGGGGGAACGGAGTGATCTCTCACTCCACGGCTGGGACGAAGCCGCGAAAGGTGCCGTTGTCGCCGGGACGGTCGGGGGGACTCGTGGCGCGGGACTCAGTGTTCCCCATGCGGAGGCCCCCAGGCTCAGGCCCCTGGCAACGGAAGGCTGAGCAAGCAGGCCCGGGCCCGGGCCCGGGTTTCGGGGCTGGCCCGGCCCCAGCGGCCGGCGCCAGGGAGGGGACCACCGGAGGCTGAGGAGCGGGAGGCGTCGGCCTCCCCGGGGCCCGCCTCCCGGAGCTCCTCCTGGCGGTGCCGGAACGCGACGACACGCGATCCCGGACAGGGCCCCGGGGGGGGCGGCCCTGCGGCCCTGTAGTGCCCGAAGTGTGTTCGCCGGGCGTTTTCCGGCCAATTCTCACGAGCGTTCTGCCCAAATGGGCATCGATTTGGGCAGAACGCTCGTGAGAATTGGCCGGCGTTGGGCAGCCCTGGTCAGCGCCCAGTGCCGCGTGGAGCAGGGCGCTTTCTCGCTCGGGGCATGGCGCGGCCACCCGGAAAACGAGCCGCGACGATGGGGCGCGGCCGGCGGCCCCGGCGCCGGGGAGTTTTCCCCGAGCAGAGTGGATGGAGGCGCCGTGGCCGGGCGTCCGCCTCCGCCGTGGCGGGCGGCCGGGGCGCCCGTGGAGGGGGCTGGCCTCTGTGGGGGAACGGAGTGATCTCTCACTCCACGGCTGGGACCAAGCCGCGAAAGGTGCCGTTGTCGCCGGGACGGTCGGGGGGACTCGTGGCGCGGGACTCAGGGTTCCCCATGCGGAGGCCCCCAGGCTCAGGCCCCTGGCAACGGAAGGCTGAGCAAGGAGGCCCGGGCCCAGGCCTAGCTTTCGGGGCTGGCCCGGCCCCAGCGGCCGGCGCCAGGGAGGGGACCCCCGGAGGCTGAGGAGCGGGAGGCGTCGGCCTCCCCGGGGCCCGCCTCCCGGAGCTCCTCCTGGCGGTGCCGGAACGCGACGACACGCGATCCCGGACAGGGCCCCGGGGGGGCGGCCCTGCGGCCCTCTGGTGCCCGAAGTGTGTTCGCCGGGCGTTTTCCGGCCAATTCTCACGAGCGTTCTGCCCAAATCGGGATCGATTTGGACAGAACGCTCGTGAGAATTGGCCGGCGTTGGGCAGCCCTGGTCAGCGCCCAGTGCCACGTGGAGCAGGGCGCTTTCTCGCTCGGGGCATGGCGCGGCCACCCGGAAAACGAGCCGCGACGATGGGGCGTGGCCGGCGGCCCCGGCGCCGGGGAGTTTTCCCCGAGCAGAGTGGATGGAGGCGCCGTGGCCGGCCGTCCGCCTCCGCCGTGGCGGGCGGCCGGGGCGCCCGTGGAGGGGGCTGGCCTCTGTGGGGGAACGGAGTGATCTCTCACTCCACGGCTGGGACGAAGCTGCGAAAGGTGCCGTTGTCGCCGGGACGGTCGGGGGGACTCGTGGCGCGGGACTCAGGGTTCCCCATGCGGAGGCCCCCAGGCTCAGGCCCCTGGCAACGGAAGGCTGAGCAAGCAGGCCAGGGCCCGGGCCCGGGTTTCGGGGCTGGCCCGGCCCCAGCGGCCGGCGCCAGGGAGGGGACCCCCGGAGGCTGAGGAGCGGGAGGCGTCGGCCTCCCCGGGGCCCGCCTCCCGGAGCTCCTCCTGGTGGTGCCGGAAAGCGACGACACGCGATCCCGGACAGGGCCCCGGGGGGGGCGGCCCTGCGGCCCTGTGGTGCCCGAAGTGTGTTCGCCGCGCGTTTTCCGGCCAATTCTCACGAGCGTTCTGCCCAAATCGGGATCGATTTGGGCAGAACGCTCGTGAGAATTGGCCGGCGTTGGGCAGCCCTGGTCAGCGCCCAGTGCCGCGTGGAGCAGGGCCCTTTCTCGCTCGGGGCATGGCGCGGCCACCCGGAAAACGAGCCGCGACGATGGGGCGCGGCCGGCGGCCCCGGCGCCGGGGAGTTTTCCCCGAGCAGAGTGGATGGAGGCGCCGTGGCCGGGCGTCCGCCTCCGCTGTGGCGGGCGGCCGGGGCGCCCGTGGAGGGGGCTGGCCTCTGTGGGGGAACGGAGTGATCTCTCACTCCACGGCTGGGACGAAGCCGCGAAAGGTGCCGTTGTCGCCGGGACGGTCGGGGGGACTCGTGGCGCGGGACTCAGTGTTCCCCATGCGGAGGCCCCCAGGCTCAGGCCCCTGGCAACGGAAGGCTGAGCAAGCAGGCCCGGGCCCGGGCCCGGGTTTCGGGGCTGGCCCGGCCCCAGCGGCCGGCGCCAGGGAGGGGACCCCCGGAGGCTGAGGAGCGGGAGGCGTCGGCCTCCCCGGGGCCCGCGTCCCGGAGCTCCTCCTGGCGGTGCCGGAAAGCGACGACACGCGATCCCGGACAGGGCCCCGGGGGGGCGGCCCTGCGGCCCTGTGGTGCCCGAAGTGTGTTCGCCGCGCGTTTTCCGGCCAATTCTCACGAGCGTTCTGCCCAAATCGGGATCGATTTGGGCAGAACGCTCGTGAGATTTGGCCGGCGTTGGGCAGCCCTGGTCAGCGCCCAGTGCCGCGTGGAGCAGGGCGCTTTCCTCGCTCGGGGCATGGCGCGGCCACCCGGAAAACGAGCCGCGACGATGGGGCGCGGCCGGCGGCCCCGGCGCCGGGGAGTTTTCCCCGATCAGAGTGGATGGATGTGCCGTGGCCGGGCGTCCGCCTCCGCCGTGGCGGGCGGCCGGGGCGCCCGTGGAGGGGGCTGGCCTCTGTGGGGGAACGGAGTGATCTCTCACTCCACGGCTGGGACCAAGCCGCGAAAGGTGCCGTTGTCGCCGGTATGGTCGGGGGGACTCGTGGCCCGGGACTCAGTGTTCCCCATGCGGAGGCTCCCAGGCTCAGGCACCTGGCAACGGAAGGCTGAGCAAGCAGGCACGGGCCCGGGCCTAGACTTCGGGGCTGGCCCGGCCCCAGCGGCCGGCGAAAGGGAGAGGACCCCCGGAGGCTGAGGAGCGGGAGGCGTCGGCCTCCCCGGTGCCCGCCTCCCGGAGCTCCTCCTGGCGGTGCCGGAACGCGACGACACGCGACGTTCTGCCCAAAACGGCATCGATTTGGGCAGAACGTTCGTGAGAATTGGCCGGCGTTGGGCAGCCCTGGTCAGCGCCCAGTGCCGCGTGGAGCAGGGCCCTTTCTCGCTCGGGGCATGGCGCGGCCACCCAGAAAAAGAGCCGCAACGATGGGGCGCGGCCGGCGGCCCCGGCGCCGGGGAGTTTTCCCCGAGCAGAGTGGATGGAGGCACCGTGGCCGGGCGTCCGCCTCCGCTATGGCGGGCGGCCGGGGCGCCCGTGGAGGGGGCTGGCCTCTGTGGGGGAACGGAGTGATCTCTCACTCCACGGCTGGGACGAAGCCGCGAAAGGTGCCGTTGTCGCCGAGACGGTCGGGGGGACTCGTGGCGCGGGACTCAGGGTTCCCCATGCGGAGGCCCCCAGGCTCAGGCCCCTGGCAACGGAAGGCTGAGCAAGCAGGCCCGGGCCCGGGCCCGGGTTTCGGGGCTGGCCCGGCCCCAGCGGCCGGCGCCAGGGAGGGGACCCCCGGAGGCTGAGGAGCGGGAGGCGTCGGCCTCCCCGGGGCCCGCGTCCCGGAGCTCCTCCTGGCGGTGCCGGAAAGCGACGACACGCGATCCCGGACAGGGCCCCGGGGGGGCGGCCCTGCGGCCCTGTGGTGCCCGAAGTGTGTTCGACGCGCGTTTTTCCGGCCAATTCTCACGAGCGTTCTGCCCAAATCGGGATCGATTTGGGCAGAACGCTCGTGAGAATTGGCCGGCGTTGGGCAGCCCTGGTCAGCGCCCAGTGCCGCGTGGAGCAGGGCGCTTTCTCGCTCGGGGCATGGCGCGGCCACCCGGAAAACGAGCCGCGACTATGGGGCGTGGCCGGCGGCCCCGGCGCCGGGGAGTTTTCCCCGAGCAGAGTGGATGGAGGTGCCGTGGCCGGGCGTCCGCCTCCGCCGTGGCGGGCGGCCGGGGCGCCCGTGGAGGGGGCTGGCCTCTGTGGGGGAACGGAGTGATCTCTCACTCCACGGCTGGGACCAAGCCGCGAAAGGTGCCATTGTCGCCGGGACGGTCGGGGGGACTCGTGGCGCGGGACTCAGGGTTCCCCATGCGGAGGCTCCCAGGCTCAGGCACCTGGCAACGGAAGGCTGAGCAAGCAGGCACGGGCCCAGGCCTAGCTTTCGGGGCTGGCCCGGCCCCAGCGGCCGGCGCCAGAGAGGGGACCCCCGGAGGCTGAGGAGCGGGAGGCGTCGGCCTCACCGGGGCCCGCCTCCCGGAGCTCCTCCTGGCGGTGCCGGAACGCGACGACACGCGATCCCGGACAGGGCCCCGGGGGGGCGGCCCTGAGGCCCTGTGGTGCCCGAAGTGTGTTCGCCGGGCGTTTTCCGGCCAATTCTCACGAGCGTTCTGCCCAAATCGGGATCGATTTGGGCAGAACGCTCGTGAGAATTGGCCGGCGTTGGGCAGCCCTGGTCAGCGCCCAGTGCCGCGTGGAGCAGGGCGCTTTCTCGCTCGGGGCATGGCGCGGCCACCCGGAAAACGAGCCGCGACGATGGGGCGCGGCCGGCGGCCCCGGCGCCGGGGAGTTTTCCCCGAGCAGAGTGGATGGAGGCGCCGTGGCTGGGCGTCCGCCTCCGCCGTGGCGGGCGGCCGGGGCGCCCGTGGAGGGGGCTGGCCTCTGTGGGGGAACGGAGTGATCTCTCACTCCACGGCTGGGACCAAGCCGCGAAAGGTGCCGTTGTCGCCGGGACGGTCGGGGGGACTCGTGGCGCGGGACTCAGGGTTCCCCATGCGGAGGCCCCCAGGCTCAGGCCCCTGGCAACGGAAGGCTGAGCAAGCAGGCCCGGGCCCGGGCCCGGGTTTCGGGAGTGGCCCGGCCCCAGCGGCCGGCGCCAGGGAGGGGAACCCCGGAGGCTGAGGAGCGGGAGGCGTCGGCCTCCCCGGGGCCCGCCTCCCGGAGCTCCTCCTGGCGGTGCCGGAAAGCGACGACACGCGATCCCGCCCAGGGCCCCGGGGGGGCGGCCCTGCGGCCCTGTAGTGCCCGAAGTGTGTTCGCCGGGCGTTTTCCGGCCAATTCTCACGAGCGTTCTGCCCATATCGGGATCGATTTGGGCAGAACGCTCGTGAGAATTGGCCGGCGTTGGGCAGCCCTGTTCAGCGCCCAGTGCCGCGTGGAGCAGGGCGCTTTCTCGTTCGGGGCATGGCGCGGCCACCCGGAAAACGAGCCGCGACGATGGGGCGCGGCCGGCGGCCCTGGCGCCGGGGAGTTTTCCCCGAGCAGAGTGGATGGAGGCGCCGTGGCCGGGCGTCCGCCTCCGCTGTGGCGGGCGGCCGGGGCGCCCGTCGAGGGGACTGGCCTCTGTGGGGGAACGGAGTGATCTCTCACTCCACGGCCGGGACCAAGCCGCGAAAGGTGCCGTTGTCGCCGGGACGGTCGGGGGGACTCGTGGCGCGGGACTCAGGGTTCCCCATGCGGAGGCTCACAGGCTCAGGCCCCTGGCAACGGAAGGCTGAGCAAGCAGGCCCGGGCCCGGGCCCGGGTTTCGGGGCTGGCCCGGCCCCAGCGGCCGGCGCCAGGGAGGGGAACACCGGAGGCTGAGGAGGGGGAGGCGTCGGCCTCCCCGGGGCCCGCCTCCCGGAGCTCCTCCTGGCGGTGCCGGAAAGCGACGACACGCGATCCCGGACAGGGCCCCGGGGGGGCGGCCCTGCGGCCCTGTAGTGCCCGAAGTGTGTTCGCCGGGCGTTTTCCGGCCAATTCTCACGAGCGTTCTGCCCAAATCGGGATCGATTTGGGCAGAACGCTCGTGAGAATTGGCCGGCGTTGGGCAGCCCTGGTCAGCGCCCAGTGCCGTGTGGAGCAGGGCGCTTTCTCGCTC
The DNA here is from genome assembly GCF_922984935.1 of Meles meles. NCBI lineage: Eukaryota > Metazoa > Chordata > Mammalia > Carnivora > Mustelidae > Meles > Meles meles. The sequence goes on along the minus strand of NW_025721176.1, from coordinate 398,873 downwards.
GGGGCATGGCGCGGCCACCCGGAAAACGAGCCGCGACGATGGGGCGCGGCCGGCGGCCCCGGCGCCGGGGAGTTTTCCCGAGCAGAGTGGATGGAGGCGCCGTGGCCGGGCGTCCGCCTCCGCCGTGGCGGGCGGCCGGGGCGCCCGTGGAGGGGGCTGGCCCTGTGGGGGAACGGAGTGATCTCTCACTCCACGGCTGGGACCAAGCCGCGAAAGGTGCCGTTGTCGCCGGGACGGTCGGGGGGACTCGTGGCGCGGGACTCAGGGTTCCCCATGCGGAGGCCCCCAGGCTCAGGCCCCTGGCAACGGAAGGCTGAGCAAGGAGGCCCCGGCCCGGGCCTAGTTTTCGGGGCTGGCACGGCACCAGCGGCCGGCGCCAGGGAGGGGACCCCCGGAGGCTGAGGAGCGGGAGGCGTCGGCCTCCCCGGGGCCCGCCTCCCGGAGCTCCTCCTGGCGGTGCCGGAACGCGACGACACGCGATCCCGGACAGGGCCCCGGGGGGTCGGCCCTGCGGCCCTGTGGTGCCCGAAGCGTGTTCGCGGGGCGTTTTCCGGCCAATTCTCACGAGCGTTCTGCCCAAATCGGCATCGATTTGGGCAGAACGCTCGTGAGAATTGGCCGGCGTTGGGCAGCCCTGGTCAGCGCCCAGTGCCGCGTGGAGCAGGGCCCATTCTCGCTCGGGGCATGGCGAGGCCACCCGGAAAACGAGCCGCGACGATGGGGCGCGGTCGGCAGCCCCGGCGCCGGGGAGTTTCCCAGAGCAGAGTGGATGGAGGCGCCGTGGCCGGGCGTCCGCCTCCGCCGTGGCGGGCGGCCGGGGCGCCCGTGGAGGGGGCTGGCCTCTGTGGGGGAACGGAGTGATCTCTCACTCCACGGCTGGGACGAAGCTGCAAAAGGTGCCGTTGTCGCCGGGACGGTCGGGGGGACTCGTGGCGCGGGACTCAGGGTTCCCCATGCGGAGGCCCCCAGGCTCAGGCCCCTGGCAACGGAAGGCTGAGCAAGCAGGCCCGGGCCCGGGCCCGGGTTTCGGGGCTGGCCCGGCCCCAGCGGCCGGCGCCAGGGAGGGGACCCCCGGAGGCTGAGGAGCGGGAGGCGTCGGCCTCCCCGGGGCCCGCCTCCCGGAGCTCCTCCTGGCGGTGCCGGAACGCGACGACACGCGATCCCGGACAGGGCCCCGGGGGGGCGGCCCTGCGGCCCTGTAGTGCCCGAAGTGTGTTCGCCGGGCGTTTTCCGGCCAATTCTCACGAGCGTTCTGCCCAAATGTGCATCGATTTGGGCAGAACGCTCGTTAGAATTGGCCGGCGTTGGGCAGCCCTGGTCAGCGCCCAGTGCCGCGTGGAGCAGGGCGCTTTCTCGCTCGGGGCATGGCGCGGCCACCCGGAAAACGCGCCGCGACGATGGGGCGCGGCCGGCGGCCCCGGCGCCGGGGAGTTTTCCCCGAGCAGAGTGGATGGAGGCGCCGTGGCCGGGCGTCCGCCTCCGCCGTGGCGGGCGGCCGGGGCGCCCGTGGAGGGGGCTGGCCTCTGTGGGGGAACGGAGTGATCTCTCACTCCACGGCTGGGACCAAGCCGCGAAAGGTGCCGTTGTCGCCGGGACGGTCGGGGGGACTCGTGGCGCGGGACTCAGGGTTCCCCATGCGGAGGCCCCCAGGCTCAGGCCCCTGGCAACGGAAGGCTGAGCAAGGAGGCCCGGGCCCAGGCCTAGATTTCGGGGCTGGCCCGGCCCCAGCGGCCGGCGCCAGGGAGGGGACCCCCGGAGGCTGAGGAGCGGGAGGCGTCGGCCTCCCCGGGGCCCGCCTCCCGGAGCTCCTCCTGGCGGTGCCGGAACGCGACGACACGCGATCCCGGACAGGGCCCCGGGGGGGGCGGCCCTGCGGCCCTGTGGTGCCCGATGCGTGTTCGCGGGGCGTTTTCCGGCCAATTCTCACGAGCGTTCTGCCCAAATCGGCATCGATTTGGGCAGAACGCTCGTGAGAATTGGCCGGCGTTGGGCAGCCCTGGTCAGCGCCCAGTGCCGCGTGGAGCAGGGCCCATTCTCGCTCGGGGCATGGCGAGGCCACCCGGAAAACGAGCCGCGACGATGGGGCGCGGTCGGCAGCCCCGGCGCCGGGGAGTTTCCCAGAGCAGAGTGGATGGAGGCGCCGTGGCCGGGCGTCCGCCTCCGCCGTGGCGGGCGGCCGGGGCGCCCGTGGAGGGGGCTGGCCTCTGTGGGGGAACGGAGTGATCTCTCACTCCACGGCTTGGACGAAGCTGCAAAAGGTGCCGTTGTCGCCGGGACGGTCGGGGGGACTCGTGGCGCGGGACTCAGCGTTCCCCATGCGGAGGCCCCCAGGCTCAGGCCCCTGGCAACGGAAGGCTGAGCAAGCAGGCCCGGGCCCGGGCCCGGGTTTCGGGGCTGGCCCGGCCCCAGCGGCCGGCGCCAGGGAGGGGACCCCCGGAGGCTGAGGAGCGGGAGGCGTCGGCCTCCCCGGGGCCCGCCTCCCGGAGCTCCTCCTGGCGGTGCCGGAAAGCGACGACACGCGATCCCGGACAGGGCCCCGGGGGGGCGGCCCTGCGGCCCTGTGGTGCCCGAAGTGTGTTCGCCGCGCGTTTTCCGGCCAATTCTCACGAGCGTTCTGCCCAAATCGGGATCGATTTGGGCAGAACGCTCGTGAGAATTGGCCGGCGTTGGGCAGCCCTGGTCAGCGCCCAGTGCCGCGTGGAGCAGGGCGCTTTCTCGCTCGGGGCATGGCGCGGCCACCCGGAAAACGAGCCGCGACGATGGGGCGCGGCCGGCGGCCCCGGCGCCGGGGAGTTTTCCCCGAGCAGAGTGGATGGAGGCGCCGTGGCCGGGCGTCCGCCTCCGCCGTGGCGGGCGGCTGGGGCGCCCGTGGAGGGGGCTGGCCTCTGTGGGGGAACGGAGTGATCTCTCACTCCACGGCTGGGACCAAGCCGCGAAAGGTGCCGTTGTCGCCGGGACGGTCGGGGGGACTCGTGGCGCGGGACTCAGGGTTCCCCATGCGGAGGCCCCCAGGCTCAGGCCCCTGGCAACGGAAGGCTGAGCAAGCAGGCCCGGGCCCGGGCCCGGGTTTCGGGGCTGGCCCGGCCCCAGCGGCCGGCGCCAGGGAGGGGACCCCCGGAGGCTGAGGAGCGGGAGGCGTCGGCCTCCCCGGGGCCCGCCTCCCGGAGCTCCTCCTGGCGGTGCCGGAAAGCGACGACACGCGAACCCGGACAGGGCCCCGGGGGGCGGACCTGCGGCCTGGTAGTGCCCGAAGTGTGTTCGCCGGGCGTTTTCCGGCCAATTCTCACGAGCGTTCTGCCCAAATTGGGATCGATTTGGGCAGAACGCTCGTGAGAATTGGCCGGCGTTGGGCAGCCCTGGTCAGCGCCCAGTGCCGTGTGAAGCAGGGCGCTTTCTCGCTCGGGGCATGGCGCGGCCACCCGGAAAACGAGCCGCGACGATGGGGGGAGGCCGTCGGCCCCGGCGCCGGGGAGTTTTCCCGAGCAGAGTGGATGGAGGCGCCGTGGCCGGGCGTCCGCCTCCGCTGTGGCGGGCGGCCGGGGCGCCTGTGGAGGGGGCTGGCCCTGTGGGGAAACGGAGTGATCTCTCACTTCACGGCTGGGACCAAGCCGCGAAAGGTGCCGTTGTCGCCGGGACGGTCGGGGGGACTCGTGGCGCGGGACTCAGGGTTCCCCATGCGGAGGCCCCCAGGCTCAGGCCCCTGGCAACGGAAGGCTGAGCAAGGAGGCCCGGGCCCGGGCCTAGTTTTCGGGGCTGGCACGGCACCAGCGGCCGGCGCCAGGGAGGGGACCCCCGGAGGCTGAGGAGCGGGAGGCGTCGGCCTCCCCGGGGCCCGCCTCCCGGAGCTCCTCCTGGCGGTGCCGGAACGCGACGACTCGCGATCCCGGACAGGGCCCCGGGGGGGCGGCCCTGCGGCCCTGTGGTGCCCGAAGCGTGTTCGCCGGGCGTTTTCCGGCCAATTCTCACGAGCGTTCTGCCCAAATCGGCATCGATTTGGGCAGAACGCTCGTGAGAATTGGCCGGCGTTGGGCAGCCCTGGTCAGCGCCCAGTGCCGCGTGGAGCAGGGCGCTTTCTCGCTCGGGGCATGGCGCGGCCACCCGGAAAACGAGCCGCGACGATGGGGCGCGGCCGGCGGCCCCGGCGCCGGGGAGTTTTCCCCGAGCAGAGTGGATGGAGGCACCGTGGCCGGGCGTCCGCCTCCGCCGTGGCGGGCGGCCGGGGCGCCCGTGGAGGGGGCTGGCCTCTGTGGGGGAACGGAGTGATCTCTCACTCCACGGCTGGGACCAAGCCGCGAAAGGTGCCGTTGTCGCCGGGACGGTCGGGGGGACTCGTGGCGCGGGACTCAGGGTTCCCCATGCGGAGGCCCCCAGGCTCAGGCCCCTGGCAACGGAAGGCTGAGCAAGGAGGCCCGGGCCCAGGCCTAGCTTTCGGGGCTGGCCCGGCCCCAGCCGCCGGCGCCAGGGAGGGGACCCCCGGAGGCTGAGGAGCGGGAGGCGTCGGCCTCCCCGGGGCCCGCCTCCCGGAGCTCCTCCTGGCGGTGCCGGAACGCGACGACACGCGATCCCGGACAGGGCCCCGGGGGGGCGGCCCTGCGGCCCTCTGGTGCCCGAAGTGTGTTCGCCGGGCGTTTTCCGGCCAATTCTCACGAGCGTTCTGCCCAAATCGGGATCGATTTTGGCAGAACGCTCGTGAGAATTGGCCGGCGTTGGGCAGCCCTGGTCAGCGCCCAGTGCCGCGTGGAGCAGGGCCCTTTCTCGCTCGGGGCATGGCGCGGCCACCCAGAAAACGAGCCGCGAAAATGGGGCGCGGCCAGCGGCCCCGGCGCCGGGGAGTTTTCCCAGAGCAGAGTGGATGGAGGCGCCGTGGCCGGGCGTCCGCCTCCGCCGTGGCGGGCGGCCGGGGCGCCCGTGGAGGGGGCTGGCCTCTGTGGGGGAACGGAGTGATCTCTCACTCCACGGCTGGGACGAAGCTGCGAAAGGTGCCGTTGTCGCCGGGACGGTCGGGGGGACTCGTGGCGCGGGACTCAGGGTTCCCCATGCGGAGGCCCCCAGGCTCAGGCCCCTGGCAACGGAAGGCTGAGCAAGCAGGCCCGGGCCCGGGCCCGGGTTTCGGGGCTGGCCCGGCCCCAGCGGCCGGCGCCAGGGAGGGGACCCCCGGAGGCTGAGGAGCGGGAGGCGTCGGCCTCACCGGGGCCCGCCTCCCGGAGCTCCTCCTGGCGGTGCCGGAAAGCGACGACACGCGATCCCGGACAGGGCCCCGGGGGGGCGGCCCTGCGGCCCTGTGGTGCCCGAAGTGTGTTCGCCGCGCGTTTTCCGGCCAATTCTCACGAGCGTTCTGCCCAAATCGGGATCGATTTTGGCAGAACGCTCGTGAGAATTGGCCGGCGTTGGGCAGCCCTGGTCAGCGCCGCGTTCCGCGTGAGCAGGGCCCTTTCTCGCTCGAGGCATGTCGCGGCCACCCGCAAAACGAGCCGCGACAATGGGGCGCGGTCGGCGGCCCCGGCGCCGGGGAGTTTCCCCGAGCAGAGTGGATGGAGGCGCCGTGGCCGTGCGTCCGCCTCCGCCGTGGCAGGCGGCCGGGGCGCCCGTGGAGGGGGCTGGCCTCTGTGGGGGAACGGAGTGATCTCTCACTCCACGGCTAGGACGAAGCCGCGAAAGGTGCCGTTGTCGCCGGGACGGTCGGGGGGACTCGTGGCGCGGGACTCAGGGTTCCCCATGCGGAGGCCCCCAGGCTCAGGCCCCTGGCAACGGAAGGCTGAGCAAGCAGGCCCGGGCCCGGGCCCGGGTTTCGGGGCTGGCCCGGCCCCAGCGGCCGGCGCCAGGGAGGGGACCCCCGGAGGCTGAGGAGCGGGAGGCGTCGGCCTCCCCGGGGCCCGCCTCCCGGAGCTCCTCCTGGCGGTGCCGGAACGCGACGACACGCGATCCCGGACAGGGCCCTGGGGGGGCGGCCCTGCGGCCCTCTGGGGCCCGAAGTGTGTTCGCCGGGCGTTTTCCGGCCAATTCTCACGAGCGTTCTGCCCAAATCGGGATCGATTTGGGCAGAACGCTCGTGAGAATTGGCCGGCGTTGGGCAGCCCTGGTCAGCGCCCAGTGCCGCGTGGAGCAGGGCGCTTTCTCGCTCGGGGCATGGCGCGGCCACCCGGAAAACGAGCCGCGAAGATGGGGCGCGGCCTGCGGCCCCGGCGCCGGGGAGTTTTCCCCCGAGCAGAGTGGATGGAGGCGCCGTGGCCGGGCGTCCGCCTCCGCCGTGGCGGGCGGCCGGGGCGCCCGTGGAGGGGGCTGGCCTCTGTGGGGGAACGGAGTGATCTCTCACTCCACGGCTGGGACGAAGCCGCGAAAGGTGCCGTTGTCGCCGGGACGGTCGGGGGGACTCGTGGCGTGGGACTCAGGGTTCCCCATGCGGAGGCCCCCAGGCTCAGGCCCCTGGCAACGGAAGGCTGAGCAAGCAGGCCCGGGCACGGGCCCAGGTTTCGGGGCTGGCCCGGCCCCAGCGGCCGGCGCCAGGGAGGGGAACCCCGGAGGCTGAGGAGCGGGAGGCGTCGGCCTCCCCGGGGCCCGCCTCCCGGAGCTCCTCCTGGCGGTGCCGGAAAGCGACGACACGCGATCCCGGACAGGGCCCCGGGGGGGCGGCCCTGCGGCCCTGTAGTGCCCGAAGTGTGTTCGCCGGGCGTTTTCCCGGCCAATTCTCACGAGCGTTCTGCCCAAATCGGGATCGATTTGGGCAGAACGCTCGTGAGAATTGGCCGGCGTTGGGCAGCCCTGGTCAGCGCCCAGTGCCGCGTGGAGCAGGGCGCTTTCTCGCTCGGGGCATGGCGCGGCCACCCGGAAAACGAGCCGCGACGATGGGGCGTGGCCGGCGGCCCCGGCGCCGGGGAGTTTTCCCCGAGCAGAGTGGATGGAGGCGCCGTGGCCGGGCGTCCGCCTCCGCCGTGGCGGGCGGCCGGGGCGCCCGTGGAGGGGACTGGCCTCTGTGGGGGAACGGAGTGATCTCTCACTCCACGGCTGGGACCAAGCCGCGAAAGGTGCCGTTGTCGCCGGGACGGTCGGGGGGACTCGTGGCGCGGGACTCAGGGTTCCCCATGCAGAGGCTCCCAGGCGCAGGCCCCTGGCAACGGAAGGCTGAGCAAGCAGGCCCGGGCCCGGGCCTAGCTTTCGGGGCTGGCCCGGCCCCAGCGGCCGGCGCCTGGGAGGAGACCCCCGGAGGCTGAGGAGCGGGAGGCGTCGGCCTCCCCGGGGCCCGCCTCCCGGAGCTCCTCCTGGCGGTGCCGGAACGCGACGACACGCGATCCCGGACAGGGCCCCGGGGGGGCGGCCCTGCGGCCCTGTAGTGCCCGAAGTGTGTTCGCCGGGCGTTTTCCGGCCAATTCTCACGAGCGTTCTGCCCATATCGGGATCGATTTGGGCAGAACGCTCGTGAGAATTGGCCGGCGTTGGGCAGCCCTGGTCAGCGCCCAGTGCCGCGTGGAGCAGGGCGCTTTCTCGCTCGGGGCATGGCGCGGCCACCCGGAAAACGAGCCGCGACGATGGGGCGCGGCCGGCGGCCCCGGCGCCGGGGAGTTTTCCCCGAGCAGAGTGGATGGAGGCGCCGTGGCCGGGCGTCCGCCTCCGCCGTGGCGGGCGGCCGGGGCGCCCGTCGAGGGGACTGGCCTCTGTGGGGGAACGGAGTGATCTCTCACTCCACGGCCGGGACCAAGCCGCGAAAGGTGCCGTTGTCGCCGGGACGGTCGGGGGGACTCGTGGCGCGGGACTCAGGGTTCCCCATGCGGAGGCTCCCAGGCTCAGGCCCCTGGCAACGGAAGGCTGAGCAAGCAGGCCCGGGCCCGGGCCTAGCTTTCGGGGCAGGCCCGGCCCCAGCGGCCGGCGCCAGGGAGGGGACCCCCGGAGGCTGAGGAGCGGGAGGCATCGGCCTCCCCGGGGCCCGCCTCCCGGAGCTCCTCCTGGCGGTGCCGGAACGCGACGACACGCGATCCCGGACAGGGCCCCGGGGGGGCAGCCCTGCGGCCCTGTGGTGCCCGAAGTGTGTTCGCCGGGCGTTTTCCGGCCAATTCTCACGAGCGTTCTGCCCAAATCGGCATCGATTTGGGCAGAACGCTCGTGAGAATTGGCCGGCGTTGGGCAGCCCTGGTCAGCGCCCAGTGCCGCGTGGAGCAGGGCCCTTTCTCGCTCGGGGCATGGCGAGGCCACCCGGAAAACGAGCCGCGACGATGGGGCGCGGTCAGCAGCCCCGGCGCCGGGGAGTTTCCCAGAGCAGAGTGGATGGAGGCGCCGTGGCCGGGCGTCCGCCTCCGCCGTGGCGGGCGGCCGGGGCGCCCGTGGAGGGGGCTGGCCTCTGTGGGGGAACGGAGTGATCTCTCACTCCACGGCTGGGACGAAGCTGCAAAATGTGCCGTTGTCGCCGGGACGGTCGGGGGGACTCGTGGCGCGGGACTCAGGGTTCCCCATGCGGAGGCCCCCAGGCTCAGGCCCCTGGCAACGGAAGGCTGAGCAAGCAGGCCCGGGCCCGGGCCCGGGTTTCGGGGCTGGCCCGGCCCCAGCGGCCGGCGCCAGGGAGGGGAACCCCGGAGGCTGAGGAGCGGGAGGCGTCGGCCTCCCCGGGGCCCGCCTCCCGGAGCTCCTCCTGGCGGTGCCGGAAAGCGACGACACGCGATCCCGGACAGGGCCCCGGGGGGGCGGCCCTGCGGCCCTGTAGTGCCCGAAGTGTGTTCGCCGGGCGTTTTCCGGCCAATACTCACGAGCGTTCTGCCCAAATCGGGATCGATTTGGGCAGAACGCTCGTGAGAATTGGCCGGCGTTGGGCAGCCCTGGTCAGCGCCCTGTGCCGCGTGGAGCAGGGCGCTTTCTCGCTCGGGGCATGGCGCGGCCACCCGGAAAACGAGCCGCGACGATGGGGCGCGTCCGGCGGCCCCGGCGCCGGGGAGTTTTCCCCGAGCAGAGTGGATGGAGGCGCCGTGGCCGGGCGTCCGCCTCCGCCGTGGCGGGCGGCCGGGGCGCCCGTGGAGGGGGCTGGCCTCTGGGGGAACGGAGTGATCTCTCACTCCACGGCTGGGACGAAGCCGCGAAAAGTGCCGTTGTCGCCGGGACGGTCGGGGGGACTCGTGGCGCGGGACTCAGTGTTCCCCATGCGGAGGCCCCCAGGCTCAGGCCCCTGGCAACGGAAGGCTGAGCAAGCAGGCCCGGGCCCGGGCCCGGGTTTCGGGGCTGGCCCGGCCCCAGCGGCCGGCGTCAGGGAGGGGACCCCCGGAGGCTGAGGAGCGGGAGGCGTCGGCCTCCCCGGGGCCCGCCTCCCGGAACTCCTCCTGGCGGTGCCGGAAAGCGACGACACGCGATCCCGGACAGGGCCCCGGGGGGGCGGCCCTGCGGCCCTGTGGTGCCCGAAGTGTGTTCGCCGCGCGTTTTCCGGCCAATTCTCACGAGCGTTCTGCCCAAATCGGGATCGATTTGGGCAGAACGCTCGTGAGAATTGGCCGGCGTTGGGCAGCCCTGGTCAGCGCCCAGTGCCGCGTGGAGCAGGGCGCTTTCTCGCTCGGGGCATGGCGCGGCCACCCGGAAAACGAGCCGCGACGATGGGGGGAGGCCGTCGGCCCCGGCGCCGGGGAGTTTTCCCGAGCAGAGTGGATGGAGGCGCCGTGGCCGGGCGTCCGCCTCCGCTGTGGCGGGCGGCCGGGGCGCCTGTGGAGGGGGCTGGCCCTGTGGGGAAACGGAGTGATCTCTCACTTCACGGCTGGGACCAAGCCGCGAAAGGTGCCGTTGTCGCCGGGACGGTCAGGGGGACTCGTGGCGCGGGACTCAGGGTTCCCCATGCGGAGGCTCCCAGGCTCAGGCCCCTGGCAACGGAAGGCTGAGCAAGCAGGCCCGGGCCCGGGCCTAGCTTTCGGGGCAGGCCCGGCCCCAGCGGCCGGCGCCAGGGAGGGGACCCCCGGAGGCTGAGGAGCGGGAGGCATCGGCCTCCCCGGGGCCCGCCTCCCGGAGCTCCTCCTGGCGGTGCCGGAACGCGACGACACGCGATCACGGACAGGGCCCCGGGGGGGCGGCCCTGCGGCCCTGTGGTGCCCGAAGTGTGTTCGCCGGGCGTTTTCCGGCCAATTCTCACGAGCGTTCTGCCCAAATCGGCATCGATTTGGGCAGAACGCTCGTGAGAATTGGCCGGCGTTGGGCAGCCCTGGTCAGCGCCCAGTGCCGCGTGGAGCAGGGCCCTTTCTCGCTCGGGGCATGGCGAGGCCACCCGGAAAACGAGCCGCGACGATGGGGCGCGGTCAGCAGCCCCGGCGCCGGGGAGTTTCCCAGAGCAGAGTGGATGGAGGCGCCGTGGCCGGGCGTCCGCCTCCGCCGTGGCGGGCGGCCGGGGCGCCCGTGGAGGGGGCTGGCCTCTGTGGGGGAACGGAGTGATCTCTCACTCCACGGCTGGGACGAAGCCGCGAAAGGTGCCGTTGTCGCCGGGACGGTCGGGGGGACTCGTGGCGCGGGACTCAGGGTTCCCCATGCGGAGGCCCCCAGGCTCAGGCCCCTGGCAACGGAAGGCTGAGCAAGGAGGCCCGGGCCCAGGCCTAGCTTTCGGGGCTGGCCCGGCCCCAGCGGCCGGCGCCAGGGAGGGGACCCCCGGAGGCTGAGGAGCGGGAGGCGTCGGCCTCCCCGGGGCCCGCCTCCCGGAGCTCCTCCTGGCGGTGCCGGAACGCGACCACACGCGATCCTGGACAGGGCCCCGGGGGGGCGGCCCTGCGGCCCTCTGGTGCCCGAAGTGTGTTCGCCGGGCGTTTTCCGGCCAATTCTCACGAGCGTTCTGCCCAAATCGGGATCGATTTGGGCAGAACGCTCGTGAGAATTGGCCGGCGTTGGGCAGCCCTGGTCAGCGCCCAGTGCCACGTGGAGCAGGGCGCTTTCTCGCTCGGGGCATGGCGCGGCCACCCGGAAAACGAGCCGCGACGATGGGGCGCGGCCGGCGGCCCCGGCGCCGGGGAGTTTTCCCCGAGCAGAGTGGATGGAGGCGCCGTGGCCGGCCGTCCGCCTCCGCCGTGGCGGGCGGCCGGGGCGCCCGTGGAGGGGGCTGGCCTCTGTGGGGGAACGGAGTGATCTCTCACTCCACGGCTGGGACGAAGCTGCGAAAGGTGCCGTTGTCGCCGGGACGGTCGGGGGGACTCGTGGCGCGGGACTCAGGGTTCCCCATGCGGAGGCCCCCAGGCTCAGGCCCCTGGCAACGGAAGGCTGAGCAAGCAGGCCCGGGCCCGGGCCCGGGTTTCGGGGCTGGCCCGGCCCCAGCGGCCGGCGCCAGGGAGGGGACCCCCGGAGGCTGAGGAGCGGGAGGCGTCGGCCTCCCCGGGGCCCGCCTCCCGGAGCTCCTCCTGGTGGTGCCGGAAAGCGACGACACGCGATCCCGGACAGGGCCCCGGGGGGGCGGCCCTGCGGCCCTGTGGTGCCCGAAGTGTGTTCGCCGCGCGTTTTCCGGCCAATTCTCACGAGCGTTCTGCCCAAATCGGGATCGATTTGGGCAGAACGCTCGTGAGAATTGGCCGGCGTTGGGCAGCCCTGGTCAGCGCCCAGTGCCGCGTGGAGCAGGGCCCTTTCTCGCTCGGGGCATGGCGCGGCCACCCGGAAAACGAGCCGCGACGATGGGGCGCGGCCGGCGGCCCCGGCGCCGGGGAGTTTTCCCCGAGCAGAGTGGATGGAGGCGCCGTGGCCGGGCGTCCGCCTCCGCTGTGGCGGGCGGCCGGGGCGCCCGTGGAGGGGGCTGGCCTCTGTGGGGGAACGGAGTGATCTCTCACTCCACGGCTGGGACGAAGCCGCGAAAGGTGCCGTTGTCGCCGGGACGGTCGGGGGGACTCGTGGCGCGGGACTCAGGGTTCCCCATGCGGAGGCCCCCAGGCTCAGGCCCCTGGCAACGGAAGGCTGAGCAAGCAGGCCCGGGCCCGGGCCCGGGTTTCGGGGCTGGCCCGGCCCCAGCGGCCGGCGCCAGGGAGGGGACCCCCGGAGGCTGAGGAGCGGGAGGCGTCGGCCTCCCCGGGGCCCGCGTCCCGGAGCTCCTCCTGGCGGTGCCGGAAAGCGACGACACGCGATCCCGGACAGGGCCCCGGGGGGGCGGCCCTGCGGCCCTGTGGTGCCCGAAGTGTGTTCGCCGCGCGTTTTCCGGCCAATTCTCACGAGCGTTCTGCCCAAATCGGGATCGATTTGGGCAGAACGCTCGTGAGAATTGGCCGGCGTTGGGCAGCCCTGGTCAGCGCCCAGTGCCGCGTGGAGCAGGGCGCTTTCTCGCTCGGGGCATGGCGCGGCCACCCGGAAAACGAGCCGCGACGATGGGGCGCGGCCGGCGGCCCCGGCGCCGGGGAGTTTTCCCCGAGCAGAGTGGATGGATGTGCCGTGGCCGGGCGTCCGCCTCCGCCGTGGCGGGCGGCCGGGGCGCCCGTGGAGGGGGCTGGCCTCTGTGGGGGAACGGAGTGATCTCTCACTCCACGGCTGGGACCAAGCCGCGAAAGGTGCCGTTGTCGCCGGTACGGTCGGGGGGACTCGTGGCCCGGGACTCAGGGTTCCCCATGCGGAGGCTCCCAGGCTCAGGCACCTGGCAACGGAAGGCTGAGCAAGCAGGCACGGGCCCGGGCCTAGACTTCGGGGCTGGCCCGGCCCCAGCGGCCGGCGAAAGGGAGAGGACCCCCGGAGGCTGAGGAGCGGGAGGCGTCGGCCTCCCCGGTGCCCGCCTCCCGGAGCTCCTCCTGGCGGTGCCGGAACGCGACGACACGCGACGTTCTGCCCAAAACGGCATCGATTTGGGCAGAACGTTCGTGAGAATTGGCCGGCGTTGGGCAGCCCTGGTCAGCGCCCAGTGCCGCGTGGAGCAGGGCCCTTTCTCGCTCGGGGCATGGCGCGGCCACCCAGAAAAAGAGCCGCAACGATGGGGCGCGGCCGGCGGCCCCGGCGCCGGGGAGTTTTCCCCGAGCAGAGTGGATGGAGGCACCGTGGCCGGGCGTCCGCCTCCGCTATGGCGGGCGGCCGGGGCGCCCGTGGAGGGGGCTGGCCTCTGTGGGGGAACGGAGTGATCTCTCACTCCACGGCTGGGACGAAGCCGCGAAAGGTGCCGTTGTCGCCGGGACGGTCGGGGGGACTCGTGGCGCGGGACTCAGGGTTCCCCATGCGGAGGCCCCCAGGCTCAGGCCCCTGGCAACGGAAGGCTGAGCAAGCAGGCCCGGGCCCGGGCCCGGGTTTTGGGGCTGGCCCGGCCCCAGCGGCCGGCGCCAGGGAGGGGACCCCCGGAGGCTGAGGAGCGGGAGGCGTCGGCCTCCCCGGGGCCCGCGTCCCGGAGCTCCTCCTGGCGGTGCCGGAAAGCGACGACACGCGATCCCGGACAGGGCCCCGGGGGGGCGGCCCTGCGGCCCTGTGGTGCCCGAAGTGTGTTCGACGCGCGTTTTCCGGCCAATTCTCACGAGCGTTCTGCCCAAATCGGGATCGATTTGGGCAGAACGCTCGTGAGAATTGGCCGGCGTTGGGCAGCCCTGGTCAGCGCCCAGTGCCGCGTGGAGCAGGGCGCTTTCTCGCTCGGGGCATGGCGCGGCCACCCGGAAAACGAGCCGCGACTATGGGGCGTGGCCGGCGGCCCCGGCGCCGGGGAGTTTTCCCCGAGCAGAGTGGATGGAGGTGCCGTGGCCGGGCGTCCGCCTCCGCCGTGGCGGGCGGCCGGGGCGCCCGTGGAGGGGGCTGGCCTCTGTGGGGGAACGGAGTGATCTCTCACTCCACGGCTGGGACCAAGCCGCGAAAGGTGCCATTGTCGCCGGGACGGTCGGGGGGACTCGTGGCGCGGGACTCAGGGTTCCCCATGCGGAGGCTCCCAGGCTCAGGCACCTGGCAACGGAAGGCTGAGCAAGCAGGCACGGGCCCAGGCCTAGCTTTCGGGGCTGGCCCGGCCCCAGCGGCCGGCGCCAGAGAGGGGACCCCCGGAGGCTGAGGAGCGGGAGGCGTCGGCCTCACCGGGGCCCGCCACCCGGAGCTCCTCCTGGCGGTGCCGGAACGCGACGACACGCGATCCCGGACAGGGCCCCGGGGGGGCGGCCCTGAGGCCCTGTGGTGCCCGAAGTGTGTTCGCCGGGCGTTTTCCGGCCAATTCTCACGAGCGTTCTGCCCAAATCGGGATCGATTTGGGCAGAACGCTCGTGAGAATTGGCCGGCGTTGGGCAGCCCTGGTCAGCGCCCAGTGCCGCGTGGAGCAGGGCGCTTTCTCGCTCGGGGCATGGCGCGGCCACCCGGAAAACGAGCCGCGACGATGGGGCGCGGCCGGCGGCCCCGGCGCCGGGGAGTTTTCCCCGAGCAGAGTGGATGGAGGTGCCGTGGCCGGGCGTCCGCCTCCGCCGTGGCGGGCGGCCGGGGCGCCCGTGGAGGGGGCTGGCCTCTGTGGGGGAACGGAGTGATCTCTCACTCCACGGCTGGGACCAAGCCGCGAAAGGTGCCGTTGTCGCCGGGACGGTCGGGGGGACTCGTGGCGCGGGACTCAGGGTTCCCCATGCGGAGGCTCCAAGGCTCAGGCCTCTGGCAACGGAAGGCTGAGCAAGCAGGCACGGGCCCAGGCCTAGCTTTCGGGGCTGGCCCGGCCCCAGCGGCCGGCATCAGGGAGGGGACCCCCGGAGGCTGAGGAGCGGGAGGCGTCGGCCTCACCGGGGCCCGCCTCCCGGAGCTCCTCCTGGCGGTGCCGGAAAGCGACGACACGCGATCCCGGACAGGGCCCCGGGGGGGCGGCCCTGCGGCCCTGTGGTGCCCGAAGTGTGTTCGCCGGGCGTTTTCCGGCCAATTCTCACGAGCGTTCTGCCCAAATCGGCATCGATTTGGGCAGAACGTTCGTGAGAATTGGCCGGCGTTGGGCAGCCCTGGTCAGCGCCCAGTGCCGCGTGGAGCAGGGCCCTTTCTCGCTCGGGGCATGGCGCGGCCACCCAGAAAACGAGCCGCAACGATGGGGCGCGGCCGGCGGCCCCGGCGCCGGGGAGTTTTCCCCGAGCAGAGTGGATGGAGGCACCGTGGCCGGGCGTCCGCCTCCGCTATGGCGGGCGGCCGGGGCGCCCGTGGAGGGGGCTGGCCTCTGTGGGGGAACGGAGTGATCTCTCACTCCACGGCTGGGACGAAGCCGCGAAAGGTGCCGTTGTCGCCGGGACGGTCGGGGGGACTCGTGGCGCGGGACTCAGGGTTCCCCATGCGGAGGCCCCCAGGCTCAGGACCCTGGCAACGGAAGGCTGAGCAAGCAGGCCCGGGCCCGGGCCCGGGTTTCGGGGCTGGCCCGGCCCCAGCGGCCGGCGCCAGGGAGGGGACCCCCGGAGGCTGAGGAGCGGGAGGCGTCGGCCTCCCCGGGGCCCGCGTCCCGTAGCTCCTCCTGGCGGTGCCGGAAAGCGACGACACGCGATCCCGGACAAGGCCCCGGGGGGGCGGCCCTGCGGCCCTGTGGTGCCCGAAGTGTGTTCGACGCGCGTTTTCCGGCCAATTCTCACGAGCGTTCTGCCCAAATCGGGATCGATTTGGGCAGAACGCTCGTGAGAATTGGCCGGCGTTCGGCAGCCCTGGTCAGCGCCCAGTGCCGCGTGGAGCAGGGCGCTTTCTCGCTCGGGGCATGGCGCGGCCACCCGGAAAACGAGCCGCGACGATGGGGCGTGGCCGGCGGCCCCGGCGCCGGGGAGTTTTCCCCGAGCAGAGTGGATGGAGGTGCCGTGGCCGGGCGTCCGCCTCCGCCGTGGCGGGCGGCCGGGGCGCCCGTGGAGGGGGCTGGCCTCTGTGGGGGAACGGAGTGATCTCTCACTCCACGGCTGGGACCAAGCCGCGAAAGGTGCCATTGTCGCCGGGACGGTCGGGGGGACTCGTGGGGCGGGACTCAGGGTTCCCAATGCGGAGGCTCCCAGGCTCAGGCCCCTGGCAACGGAAGGCTGAGCAAGCAGGCACGGGCCCAGGCCTAGCTTTCGGGGCTGGCCCGGCCCCAGCGGCCGGCGCCAGGGAGGGGACCCCCGGAGGCTGAGGAGCGGGAGGCGTCGGCCTCACCGGGGCCCGCCTCCCGGAGCTCCTCCTGGCGGTGCCGGAACGCGACGACACGCGATCCCGGACAGGGCCCCGGGGGGGCGGCCCTGCGGCCCTGTGGTGCCCGAAGTGTGTTCGCCGGGCGTTTTCCGGCCAATTCTCACGAGCGTTCTGCCCAAATCGGGATCGATTTGGGCAGAACGCTCGTGAGAATTGGCCGGCGTTGGGCAGCCCTGGTCAGCGCCCAGTGCCGCGTGGAGCAGGGCGCTTTCTCGCTCGGGGCATGGCGCGGCCACCCGGAAAACGAGCCGCGACGATGGGGCGCGGCCGGCGGCCCCGGCGCCGGGGCGTTTTCCCCGAGCAGAGTGGATGGAGGCGCCGTGGCCGGGCGTCCGCCTCCGCCGTGGCGGGCGGCCGGGGCGCCCGTGGAGGGGGCTGGCCTCTGTGGGGGAACGGAGTGATCTCTCACTCCACGGCAGGGACCAAGCCGCGAAAGGTGCCGTTGTCGCCGGGAGGGTCGGGGGGACTCGTGGCGCGGGACTCAGGGTTCCCCATGCGGAGGCCCCCAGGCTCAGGCCCCTGGCAACGGAAGGCTGAGCAAGCAGGCCCGGGCCCGGGCCCGGGTTTCGGGGCTGGCCCGGCCCCAGCGGCCGGCGCCAGGGAGGGGACCCCCGGAGGCTGAGGAGCGGGAGGCGTCGGCCTCCCCGGGGCCCGCCTCCCGGAGCTCCTCCTGGCGGTGCCGGAACGCGACGACACGCGATCCCGGACAGGGCCCCGGGGGGGCGGCCCTGCGGCCCTGTAGTGCCCGAAGTGTGTTCGCCGGGCGTTTTCCGGCCAATTCTCACGAGCGTTCTGCACAAATGGGCATCGATTTGGGCAGAACGCTCGTGAGAATTGGCCGGCGTTGGGCAGCCCTGGTCAGCGCCCAGTGCCGCGTGGAGCAGGGCGCTTTCTCGCTCGGGGCATGGCGCGGCCACCCGGAAAACGAGCCGCGACGATGGGGCGCGGCCGGCGGCCCCGGCGCCGGGGAGTTTTCCCCGAGCAGAGTGGATGGAGGCGCCGTGGCCGGGCGTCCGCCTCCGCCGTGGCGGGCGGCCGGGGCGCCCGTGGAGGGGGCTGGCCTCTGTGGGGGAACGGAGTGATCTCTCACTCCACGGCTGGGACCAAGCCGCGAAAGGTGCCGTTGTCGCCGGGACGGTCGGGGGGACTCGTGGCGCGGGACTCAGGGTTCCCCATGCGGAGGCCCCCAGGCTCAGGCCCCTGGCAACGGAAGGCTGAGCAAGGAGGCCCGGGCCCAGGCCTAGCTTTCGGGGCTGGCCCGGCCCCAGCGGCCGGCGCCAGGGAGGGGACCCCCGGAGGCTGAGGAGCGGGAGGCGTCGGCCTCCCCGGTGCCCGCCTCCCGGAGCTCCTCCTGGCGGTGCCGGAACGCGACGACACGCGACGTTCTGCCCAAAACGGCATCGATTTGGGCAGAACGTTCGTGAGAATTGGCCGGCGTTGGGCAGCCCTGGTCAGCGCCCAGTGCCGCGTGGAGCAGGGCCCTTTCTCGCTCGGGGCATGGCGCGGCCACCCAGAAAAAGAGCCGCAACGATGGGGCGCGGCCGGCGGCCCCGGCGCCGGGGAGTTTTCCCCGAGCAGAGTGGATGGAGGCACCGTGGCCGGGCGTCCGCCTCCGCTATGGCGGGCGGCCGGGGCGCCCGTGGAGGGGGCTGGCCTCTGTGGGGGAACGGAGTGATCTCTCACTCCACGGCTGGGACGAAGCCGCGAAAGGTGCCGTTGTCGCCGGGACGGTCGGGGGGACTCGTGGCGCGGGACTCAGGGTTCCCCATGCGGAGGCCCCCAGGCTCAGGCCCCTGGCAACGGAAGGCTGAGCAAGCAGGCCCGGGCCCGGGCCCGGGTTTCGGGGCTGGCCCGGCCCCAGCGGCCGGCGCCAGGGAGGGGACCCCCGGAGGCTGAGGAGCGGGAGGCGTCGGCCTCCCCGGGGCCCGCGTCCCGGAGCTCCTCCTGGCGGTGCCGGAAAGCGACGACACGCGATCCCGGACAGGGCCCCGGGGGGGCGGCCCTGCGGCCCTGTGGTGCCCGAAGTGTGTTCGACGCGCGTTTTCCGGCCAATTCTCACGAGCGTTCTGCCCAAATTGGGATCGATTTGGGCAGAACGCTCGTGAGAATTGGCCGGCGTTGGGCAGCCCTGGTCAGCGCCCAGTGCCGCGTGGAGCAGGGCGCTTTCTCGCTCGGGGCATGGCGCGGCCACCCGGAAAACGAGCCGCGACTATGGGGCGTGGCCGGCGGCCCCGGCGCCGGGGAGTTTTCCCCGAGCAGAGTGGATGGAGGTGCCGTGGCCGGGCGTCCGCCTCCGCCGTGGCGGGCGGCCGGGGCGCCCGTGGAGGGGGCTGGCCTCCGTGGGGGAACGGAGTGATCTCTCACTCCACGGCTGGGACCAAGCCGCGAAAGGTGCCATTGTCGCCGGGACGGTCGGGGGGACTCGTGGCGCGGGACTCAGGGTTCCCCATGCGGAGGCTCCCAGGCTCAGGCACCTGGCAACGGAAGGCTGAGCAAGCAGGCACGGGCCCAGGCCTAGCTTTCGGGGCTGGCCCGGCCCCAGCGGCCGGCGCCAGAGAGGGGACCCCCGGAGGCTGAGGAGCGGGAGGCGTCGGCCTCCCCGGGGCACGCCTCCCGGAGCTCCTCCTGGCGGTGCCGGAACGCGACGACACGCGATCCCGGATAGGGCCCCGGGGGGGCGGCCCTGCGGCCCTGTGGTGCCCGAAGTGTGATCGCCGGGCGTTTTCCGGCCAATTCTCACGAGCGTTCTGCCCAAATCGGCATCGATTTGGGCAGAACGCTCGTGAGAATTGGCCGGCGTTGGGCAGCCCTGGTCAGCGCCCAGTGCCGCGTGGAGCAGGGCCCTTTCTCGCTCGGGTCATGGCGCGGCCACCCAGAAAACGAGCCGCAACGATGGGGCGCGGCCGGCGGCCCCGGCGCCGGGGAGTTTTCCCCGAGCAGAGTGGATGGAGGCACCGTGGCCGGGCGTCCGCCTCCGCTGTGGCGGGCGGCCGGGGCGCCCGTGAATGGGGCTGGCCTCTGTGGGGGAACGGAGTGATCTCTCACTCCACGGCTGGGACGAAGCCGCGAAAGGTGCCGTTGTCGCCGGGACGGTCGGGGGGACTCGTGGCGCGGGACTCAGGGTTCCCCATGCAGAGGACCCCAGGCTCAGGCCCCTGGCAACGGAAGGCTGAGCAAGCAGGCCCGGGCCCGGGCCCGGGTTTCGGGGCTGGCCCGGCCCCAGCGGCCGGCGCCAGGGAGGGGACACCCGGAGGCTGAGGAGCGGGAGGCGTCGGCCTCCCCGGGGCCCGCGTCCCGGAGCTCCTCCTGGCGGTGCCGGAAAGCGACGACACGCGATCCCGGACAGGGCCCCGGGGGGGCGGCCCTGCGGCCCTGTGGTGCCCGAAGTGTGTTCGCCGCGCGTTTTCCGGCCAATTCTCACGAGCGTTCTGCCCAAATCGGCATCGATTTGGGCAGAACGCTCGTGAGAATTGGCCGGCGTTGGGCAGCCCTGGTCAGCGCCGCGTTCTGCGTGAGCAGGGCCCTTTCTCGCTCGAGGCATGTCGCGGCCACCCGCAAAACGAGCCGCGACAATGGGGCGCGGTCGGCGGCCCCGGCGCCGGGGAGTTTCCCCGAGCAGAGTGGATGGAGGCGCCGTGGCCGTGCGTCCGCCTCCGCCGTGGCAGGCGGCCGGGGCGCCCGTGGAGGGGGCTGGCCTCTGTGGGGGTACGGAGTGATCTCTCACTCCACGGCTGGGACGAAGCCGCGAAAGGTGCCGTTGTTGCCGGGACGGTCGGGGGGACTCGTGGCGCAGGACTCAGGGTTCCCCATGCGGAGGCCCCCAGGCTCAGGCCCCTGGCAACGGAAGGCTGAGCAAGCAGGCCCGGGCCCGGTCCCGGGTTTCGGGGCTGGCCCGGCCCCAGCGGCCGGCGCCAGGGAGGGGACCCCCGGAGGCTGAGGAGCGGGAGGCGTCGGCCTCCCCGGGGCCCGCCTCCCGGAGCTCCTCCTGGCGGTGCCGGAACGCGACGACACGCGATCCCGGACAGGGCCCCGGGGGGGCGGCCCTGCGGCCCTCTGGGGCCCGAAGTGTGTTCACCGGGCGTTTTCCGGCCAATTCTCACGAGCGTTCTGCCCAAATCGGGATCGATTTGGGCAGAACGCTCGTGAGAATTGGCCGGCGTTGGGCAGCCCTGTTCAGCGCCCAGTGCCGCGTGGAGCAGGGCGCTTTCTCGCTCGGGGCATGGCGCGGCCACCCGGAAAACGAGCCGCGAAGATGGGGCGCGGCCGGCGGCCCCGGCGCCGGGGAGTTTTCCCCGAGCAGAGTGGATGGAGGTGCCGTGGCCGGGCGTCCGCCTCCGCCGTGGCGGGCGGCCGGGGCGCCCGTGGAGGGGGCTGGCCTCTGTGGGGGAACGGAGTGATCTCTCACTCCACGGCTGGGATGAAGCCGCGAAAGGTGCCGTTGTCGCCGGGACGGTCGGGGGGACTCGTGGCGCGGGACTCAGGGTTCCCCATGCGGAGGCCCCCAGGCTCAGGCCCCTGGCAACGGAAGGCTGAGCAAGCAGGCCCGGGCCCGGGCCCGGGTTTCGGGGCTGGCCCGGCCCCAGCGGCCGGCGCCAGGGAGGGGAACCCCGGAGGCTGAGGAGCGGGAGGCGTCGGCCTCCCCGGGGCCCGCCTCCCGGAGCTCCTCCTGGCGGTGCCGGAAAGCGATGACACGCGATCCCGCCCAGGGCCCCGGGGGGGCGGCCCTGCGGCCCTGTAGTGCCCGAAGTGTGTTCGCCGGGCGTTTTCCGGCCAATTCTCACGAGCGTTCTGCCCATATCGGGATCGATTTGGGCAGAACGCTCGTGAGAATTGGCCGGCGTTGGGCAGCCCTGTTCAGCGCCCAGTGCCGCGTGGAGCAGGGCGCTTTCTCGTTCGGGGCATGGCGCGGCCACCCGGAAAACGAGCCGCGACGATGGGGCGCGGCCGGCGGCCCTGGCGCCGGGGAGTTTTCCCCGAGCAGAGTGGATGGAGGCGCCGTGGCCGGGCGTCCGCCTCCGCTGTGGTGGGCGGCCGGGGCGCCCGTCGAGGGGACTGGCCTCTGTGGGGGAACGGAGTGATCTCTCACTCCACGGCCGGGACCAAGCCGCGAAAGGTGCCGTTGTCGCCGGGACGGTCGGGGGGAACTCGTGGCGCGGGACTCAGGGTTCCCCATGCGGAGGCTCACAGGCTCAGGCCCCTGGCAACGGAAGGCTGAGCAAGCAGGCCCGGGCCCGGGCCCGGGTTTCGGGGCTGGCCCGGCCCCAGCGGCCGGCGCCAGGGAGGGGAACACCGGAGGCTGAGGAGGGGGAGGCGTCGGCCTCCCCGGGGCCCGCCTCCCGGAGCTCCTCCTGGCGGTGCCGGAAAGCGACGACACGCGATCCCGGACAGGGCCCCGGGGGGGCGGCTCTGCGGCCCTGTAGTGCCCGAAGTGTGTTCGCCGGGCGTTTTCCGGCCAATTCTCACGAGCACTGCCCAAATCGGGATCGATTTGGGCAGAACGCTCGTGAGAATTGGCCGGCGTTGGGCAGCCCTGGTCAGCGCCCAGTGCCGTGTGGAGCAGGGCGCTTTCTCGCTCGGGGCATGGCGCGGCCACCCGGAAAACGAGCCGCGACGATGGGGCGCGGCCGGCGGCCCCGGCGCCGGGGAGTTTTCCCGAGCAGAGTGGATGGAGGCGCCGTGGCCGGGCGTCCGCCTCCGCCGTGGCGGGCGGCCGGGGCGCCCGTGGAGGGGGCTGGCCCTGTGGGGGAACGGAGTGATCTCTCACTCCACGGCTGGGACCAAGCCGCGAAAGGTGCCGTTGTCGCCGGGACGGTCGGGGGGACTCGTGGCGCGGGACTCAGGGTTCCCCATGCGGAGGCCCCCAGGCTCAGGCCCCTGGCAACGGAAGGCTGAGCAAGGAGGCCCCGGCCCGGGCCTAGTTTTCGGGGCTGGCACGGCACCAGCGGCCGGCGCCAGGGAGGGGACCCCCGGAGGCTGAGGAGCGGGAGGCGTCGGCCTCCCCGGGGCCCGCCTCCCGGAGCTCCTCCTGGCGGTGCCGGAACGCGACGACACGCGATCCCGGACAGGGCCCCGGGGGGGCGGCCCTGCGGCCCTGTGGTGCCCGAAGCGTGTTCGCGGGGCGTTTTCCGGCCAATTCTCACGAGCGTTCTGCCCAAATCGGCATCGATTTGGGCAGAACGCTCGTGAGAATTGGCCGGCGTTGGGCAGCCCTGGTCAGCGCCCAGTGCCGCGTGGAGCAGGGCGCTTTCTCGCTCGGGGCATGGCGCGGCCACCCGGAAAACGCGCCGCGACGATGGGGCGCGGCCGGCGGCCCCGGCGCCGGGGAGTTTTCCCCGAGCAGAGTGGATGGAGGCGCCGTGGCCGGGCGTCCGCCTCCGCCGTGGCGGGCGGCCGGGGCGCCCGTGGAGGGGGCTGGCCTCTGTGGGGGAACGGAGTGATCTCTCACTCCACGGCTGGGACCAAGCCGCGAAAGGTGCCGTTGTCGCCGGGACGGTCGGGGGGACTCGTGGCGCGGGACTCAGGGTTCCCCATGCGGAGGCCCCCAGGCTCAGGCCCCTGGCAACGGAAGGCTGAGCAAGGAGGCCCGGGCCCAGGCCTAGCTTTCGGGGCTGGCCCGGCCCCAGCGGCCGGCGCCAGGGAGGGGACCCCCGGAGGCTGAGGAGCGGGAGGCGTCGGCCTCCCCGGGGCCCGCCTCCCGGAGCTCCTCCTGGCGGTGCCGGAACGCGACGACACGCGATCCCGGACAGGGCCCCGGGGGGGCGGCCCTGCGGCCCTCTGGTGCCCGAAGTGTGTTCGCCGGGCGTTTTCCGGCCAATTCTCACGAGCGTTCTGCCCAAATCGGGATCGATTTTGGCAGAACGCTCGTGAGAATTGGCCGGCGTTGGGCAGCCCTGGTCAGCGCCCAGTGCCGCGTGGAGCAGGGCCCTTTCTCGCTCGGGGCAGGCGCGGCCACCCAGAAAACGAGCCGCGACGATGGGGCGCGGCCGGCGGCCCCGGCGCCGGGGAGTTTTCCCAGAGCAGAGTGGATGGAGGCGCCGTGGCCGGGCGTCCGCCTCCGCCGTGGCGGGCGGCCGGGGCGCCCCTGGAGGGGGCTGGCCTCTGTGGGGGAACGGAGTGATCTCTCACTGCACGGCTGGGACGAAGCTGCGAAAGGTGCCGTTGTCGCCGGGACGGTCGGGGGGACTCGTGGCGCGGGACTCAGGGTTCCCCATGCGGAGGCCCCCAGGCTCAGGCCCCTGGCAACGGAAGGCTGAGCAAGCAGGCCCGGGCCCGGGCCCGGGTTTCGGGGCTGGCCCGGCCCCAGCGGCCGGCGCCAGGGAGGGGACCCCCGGAGGCTGAGGAGCGGGAGGCGTCGGCCTCCCCGGGGCCCGCCTCCCGGAGCTCCTCCTGGCGGTGCCGGAAAGCGACGACACGCGATCCCGGACAGGGCCCCGGGGGGGCGGCCCTGCGGCCCTGTGGTGCCCGAAGTGTGTTCGCCGCGCGTTTTCCGGCCAATTCTCACGAGCGTTCTGCCCAAATCGGGATCGATTTGGGCAGAACGCTCGTGAGAATTGGCCGGCGTTGGGCAGCCCTGGTCAGCGCCCAGTGCCGCGTGGAGCAGGGCGCTTTCTCGCTCGGGGCATGGCGCGGCCACCCGGAAAACGAGCCGCGACGATGGGGCGCGGCCGGCGGCCCCGGCGCCGGGGAGTTTTCCCCGAGCAGAGTGGATGGAGGCGCCATGGCCGGGCGTCCGCCTCCGCCGTGGCGGGCGGCTGGGGCGCCCGTGGAGGGGGCTGGCCTCTGTGGGGGAACGGAGTGATCTCTCACTCCACGGCTGGGACCAAGCCGCGAAAGGTGCCGTTGTCGCCGGGACGGTCGGGGGGACTCGTGGCGCGGGACTCAGGGTTCCCCATGCGGAGGCCCCCAGGCTCAGGCCCCTGGCAACGGAAGGCTGAGCAAGCAGGCCCGGGCCCGGGCCCGGGTTTCGGGGCTGGCCCGGCCCCAGCGGCCGGCGCCAGGGAGGGGACCCCCGGAGGCTGAGGAGCGGGAGGCGTCGGCCTCCCCGGGGCCCGCCTCCCGGAGCTCCTCCTGGCGGTGCCGGAAAGCGACGACACGCGAACCCGGACAGGGCCCCGGGGGGCGGACCTGCGGCCTGGTAGTGCCCGAAGTGTGTTCGCCGGGCGTTTTCCGGCCAATTCTCACGAGCGTTCTGCCCAAATTGGGATCGATTTGGGCAGAACGCTCGTGAGAATTGGCCGGCGTTGGGCAGCCCTGGTCAGCGCCCAGTGCCGTGTGAAGCAGGGCGCTTTCTCGCTCGGGGCATGGCGCGGCCACCCGGAAAACGAGCCGCGACGATGGGGGGAGGCCGTCGGCCCCGGCGCCGGGGTGTTTTCCCGAGCAGAGTGGATGGAGGCGCCGTAGCCGGGCGTCCGCCTCCGCTGTGGCGGGCGGCCGGGGCGCCTGTGGAGGGGGCTGGCCCTGTGGGGAAACGGAGTGATCTCTCACTTCACGGCTGGGACCAAGCCGCGAAAGGTGCCGTTGTCGCCGGGACGGTCGGGGGGACTCGTGGCGCGGGACTCAGGGTTCCCCATGCGGAGGCCCCCAGGCTCAGGCCCCTGGCAACGGAAGGCTGAGCAAGGAGGCCCGGGCCCGGGCCTAGTTTTCGGGGCTGGCACGGCACCAGCGGCCGGCGCCAGGGAGGGGACCCCCGGAGGCTGAGGAGCGGGAGGCGTCGGCCTCCCCGGGGCCCGCCTCCCGGAGCTCCTCCTGGCGGTGCCGGAACGCGACGACTCGCGATCCCGGACAGGGCCCCGGGGGGGCGGCCCTGCGGCCCTGTGGTGCCCGAAGCGTGTTCGCCGGGCGTTTTCCGGCCAATTCTCACGAGCGTTCTGCCCAAATCGGGATCGATTTGGGCAGAACGCTCGTGAGAATTGGCCGGCGTTGGGCAGCCCTGGTCAGCGCCCAGTGCCGCGTGGAGCAGGGCGCTTTCTCGCTCGGGGCATGGCGCGGCCACCCGGAAAACGAGCCGCGACGATGGGGCGCGGCCGGCGGCCCCGGCGCCGGGGAGTTTTCCCCGAGCAGAGTGGATGGAGGCGCCGTGGCCGGGCGTCCGCCTCCGCCGTGGCGGGCGGCCGGGGCGCCCGTGGAGGGGGCTGGCCTCTGTGGGGGAACGGAGTGATCTCTCACTCCACGGCTGGGACCAAGCCGCGAAAGGTGCCGTTGTCGCCGGGACGGTCGGGGGGACTCGTGGCGCGGGACTCAGGGTTCCCCATGCGGAGGCCCCCAGGCTCAGGCCCCTGGCAACGGAAGGCTGAGCAAGGAGGCCCGGGCCCAGGCCTAGCTTTCGGGGCTGGCCCGGCCCCAGCCGCCGGCGCCAGGGAGGGGACCCCCGGAGGCTGAGGAGCGGGAGGCGTCGGCCTCCCCGGGGCCCGCCTCCCGGAGCTCCTCCTGGCTGTGCCGGAACGCGACGACACGCGATCCCGGACAGGGCCCCGGGGGGGCGGCCCTGCGGCCCTCTGGTGCCCGAAGTGTGTTCGCCGGGCGTTTTCCGGCCAATTCTCACGAGCGTTCTGCCCAAATCGGGATCGATTTTGGCAGAACGCTCGTGAGAATTGGCCGGCGTTGGGCAGCCCTGGTCAGCGCCCAGTGCCGCGTGGAGCAGGGCCCTTTCTCGCTCGGGGCATGGCGCGGCCACCCAGAAAACGAGCCGCGAAAATGGGGCGCGGCCGGCGGCCCCGGCGCCGGGGAGTTTTCCCCGAGCAGAGTGGATGGAGGCGCCGTGGCCGGGCGTCCGCCTCCGCCGTGGCGGGCGGCCGGGGCGCCCGTGGAGGGGGCTGGCCTCTGTGGGGGAACGGAGTGATCTCTCACTCCACGGCTGGGACGAAGCTGCGAAAGGTGCCGTTGTCGCCGGGACGGTCGGGGGGACTCGTGGCGCGGGACTCAGGGTTCCCCATGCGGAGGCCCCCAGGCTCAGGCCCCTGGCAACGGAAGGCTGAGCAAGCAGGCCCGGGCCCGGGCCCGGGTTTCGGGGCTGGCCCGGCCCCAGCGGCCGGCGCCAGGGAGGGGACCCCCGGAGGCTGAGGAGCGGGAGGCGTCGGCCTCACCGGGGCCCGCCTCCCGGAGCTCCTCCTGGCGGTGCCGGAAAGCGACGACACGCGATCCCGGACAGGGCCCCGGGGGGGCGGCCCTGCGGCCCTGTGGTGCCCGAAGTGTGTTCGCCGCGCGTTTTCCGGCCAATTCTCACGAGCGTTCTGCCCAAATCGGGATCGATTTTGGCAGAACGCTCGTGAGAATTGGCCGGCGTTGGGCAGCCCTGGTCAGCGCCGCGTTCCGCGTGAGCAGGGCCCTTTCTCGCTCGAGGCATGTCGCGGCCACCCGCAAAACGAGCCGCGACAATGGGGCGCGGTCGGCGGCCCCGGCGCCGGGGAGTTTCCCCGAGCAGAGTGGATGGAGGCGCCGTGGCCGTGCGTCCGCCTCCGCCGTGGCAGGCGGCCGGGGCGCCCGTGGAGGGGGCTGGCCTCTGTGGGGGAACGGAGTGATCTCTCACTCCACGGCTAGGACGAAGCCGCGAAAGGTGCCGTTGTCGCCGGGACGGTCGGGGGGACTCGTGGCGCGGGACTCAGGGTTCCCCATGCGGAGGCCCCCAGGCTCAGGCCCCTGGCAACGGAAGGCTGAGCAAGCAGGCCCGGGCCCGGGCCCGGGTTTCGGGGCTGGCCCGGCCCCAGCGGCCGGCGCCAGGGAGGGGACCCCCGGAGGCTGAGGAGCGGGAGGCGTCGGCCTCCCCGGGGCCCGCCTCCCGGAGCTCCTCCTGGCGGTGCCGGAACGCGACGACACGCGATCCCGGACAGGGCCCCGGGGGGGCGGCCCTGCGGCCCTCTGGGGCCCGAAGTGTGTTCGCCGGGCGTTTTCCGGCCAATTCTCACGAGCGTTCTGCCCAAATCGGGATCGATTTGGGCAGAACGCTCGTGAGAATTGGCCGGCGTTGGGCAGCCCTGGTCAGCGCCCAGTGCCGCGTGGAGCAGGGCGCTTTCTCGCTCGGGGCATGGCGCGGCCACCCGGAAAACGAGCCGCGACGATGGGGCGCGGCCGGCGGCCCCGGCGCCGGGGAGTTTTCCCCGAGCAGAGTGGATGGAGGCGCCGTGGCCGGGCGTCCGCCTCCGCCGTGGCGGGCGGCCGGGGCGCCCGTCGAGGGGACTGGCCTCTGTGGGGGAACGGAGTGATCTCTCACTCCACGGCCGGGACCAAGCCGCGAAAGGTGCCGTTGTCGCCGGGACGGTCGGGGGGACTCGTGGCGCGGGACTCAGGGTTCCCCATGCGGAGGCTCCCAGGCTCAGGCCCCTGGCAACGGAAGGCTGAGCAAGCAGGCCCGGGCCCGGGCCTAGCTTTCGGGGCAGGCCCGGCCCCAGCGGCCGGCGCCAGGGAGGGGACCCCCGGAGGCTGAGGAGCGGGAGGCATCGGCCTCCCCGGGGCCCGCCTCCCGGAGCTCCTCCTGGCGGTGCCGGAACGCGACGACACGCGATCCCGGACAGGGCCCCGGGGGGGCAGCCCTGCGGCCCTGTGGTGCCCGAAGTGTGTTCGCCGGGCGTTTTCCGGCCAATTCTCACGAGCGTTCTGCCCAAATCGGCATCGATTTGGGCAGAACGCTCGTGAGAATTGGCCGGCGTTGGGCAGCCCTGGTCAGCGCCCAGTGCCGCGTGGAGCAGGGCCCTTTCTCGCTCGGGGCATGGCGAGGCCACCCGGAAAACGAGCCGCGACGATGGGGCGCGGTCAGCAGCCCCGGCGCCGGGGAGTTTCCCAGAGCAGAGTGGATGTAGGCGCCGTGGCCGGGCGTCCGCCTCCGCCGTGGCGGGCGGCCGGGGCGCCCGTGGAGGGGGCTGGCCTCTGTGGGGGAACGGAGTGATCTCTCACTCCACGGCTGGGACGAAGCTGCAAAATGTGCCGTTGTCGCCGGGACGGTCGGGGGGACTCGTGGCGCGGGACTCAGGGTTCCCCATGCGGAGGCCCCCAGGCTCAGGCCCCTGGCAACGGAAGGCTGAGCAAGCAGGCCCGGGCCCGGGCCCGGGTTTCGGGGCTGGCCCGGCCCCAGCGGCCGGCGCCAGGGAGGGGAACCCCGGAGGCTGAGGAGCGGGAGGCGTCGGCCTCCCCGGGGCCCGCCTCCCGGAGCTCCTCCTGGCGGTGCCGGAAAGCGACGACACGCGATCCCGGACAGGGCCCCGGGGGGGCGGCCCTGCGGCCCTGTAGTGCCCGAAGTGTGTTCGCCGGGCGTTTTCCGGCCAATACTCACGAGCGTTCTGCCCAAATCGGGATCGATTTGGGCAGAACGCTCGTGAGAATTGGCCGGCGTTGGGCAGCCCTGGTCAGCGCCCAGTGCCGCGTGGAGCAGGGCGCTTTCTCGCTCGGGGCATGGCGCGGCCACCCGGAAAACGAGCCGCGACGATGGGGCGCGTCCGGCGGCCCCGGCGCCGGGGAGTTTTCCCCGAGCAGAGTGGATGGAGGCGCCGTGGCCGGGCGTCCGCCTCCGCCGTGGCGGGCGGCCGGGGCGCCCGTGGAGGGGGCTGGCCTCTGTGGGGGAACGGAGTGATCTCTCACTCCACGGCTGGGACGAAGCCGCGAAAAGTGCCGTTGTCGCCGGGACGGTCGGGGGGACTCGTGGCGCGGGACTCAGTGTTCCCCATGCGGAGGCCCCCAGGCTCAGGCCCCTGGCAACGGAAGGCTGAGCAAGCAGGCCCGGGCCCGGGCCCGGGTTTCGGGGCTGGCCCGGCCCCAGCGGCCGGCGTCAGGGAGGGGACCCCCGGAGGCTGAGGAGCGGGAGGCGTCGGCCTCCCCGGGGCCCGCCTCCCGGAACTCCTCCTGGCGGTGCCGGAAAGCGACGACACGCGATCCCGGACAGGGCCCCGGGGGGGCCGCCCTGCGGCCCTGTGGTGCCCGAAGTGTGTTCGCCGGGCGTTTTCCGGCCAATTCTCACGAGCGTTCTGCCCAAATCAGCATCGATTTGGGCAGAACGCTCGTGAGAATTGGCCGGCGTTGGGCAGCCCTGGTCAGCGCCCAGTGCCGCGTGGAGCAGGGCGCTTTCTCGCTCGGGGCATGGCGCGGCCACCCGGAAAACGAGCCGCGACGATGGGGCGCGGCCGGCGGCCCCGGCGCCGGGGAGTTTTCCCCGAGCAGAGTGGATGGAGGCGCCGTGGCCAGGCGTCCGCCTCCGCCATGGCGGGCGGCCGGGGCGCCCGTGGAGGTGGCTGGCCTCTGTGGGGGAACGGAGTGATCTCTCACTCCACGGCTGTGACAAAGCCGCGAAAGGTGCCATTGTCGCCGGGACGGTCGGGGGGACTCGTGGCGCGGGACTCAGGGTTCCACATGCGGAGGCCCCCAGGCTCAGGCCCCTGGCAACGGAAGGCTGAGCAAGCAGGCCCGGGCCCGGGCCCGGCTTTCGGGGCTGGACGGCCCCAGCGGCCGGCGCCAGGGAGGGGACCCCCGGAGGCTGAGGAGCGGGAGTCGTCGGCCTCCCCGGGGCCCGCCTCCCGGAGCTCCTCCTGGCGGTGCCGGAACGCGACGACACGCGATCCCGCACAAAGCCCCGGAGGGGCGGCCCGGCGGCCCTGTGGTGCCCGAAGTGTGTTCGCCGGGCGTTTTCCGGCCAATTCTCACGAGCGTTCTGCCCAAATTGGGATCGATTTGGGCAGAACGCTCGTGAGAATTGGCCGGCGTTGGGCAGCCCTGGTCAGCGCCCAGTGCCGTGTGAAGCAGGGCGCTTTCTCGCTCGGGGCATGGCGCGGCCACCCGGAAAACGAGCCGCGACGATGGGGGGAGGCCGTCGGCCCCGGCGCCGGGGAGTTTTCCCGAGCAGAGTGGATGGAGGCGCCGTGGCCGGGCGTCCGCCTCCGCTGTGGCGGGCGGCCGGGGCGCCTGTGGAGGGGGCTGGCCCTGTGGGGAAACGGAGTGATCTCTCACTTCACGGCTGGGACCAAGCCGCGAAAGGTGCCGTTGTCGCCGGGACGGTCGGGGGGACTCGTGGCGCGGGACTCAGGGTTCCCCATGCGGAGGCCCCCAGGCTCAGGCCCCTGGCAACGGAAGGCTGAGTAAGCAGGCCCGGGCCCGGGCCCGGGTTTCGGGGCTGGCCCGGCCCCAGCGGCCGGCGCCAGGGAGGGGACCCCCGGAGGCTGAGGAGCGGGAGGCGTCGGCCTCCCCGGGGCCCGCCTCCCGGAGCTCCTCCTGGCGGTGCCGGAACGCGACGACACGCGATCCCGGACAGGGCCCCGGGGGGGCGGCCCTGCGGCCCTGTAGTGCCCGAAGTGTGTTCGCCGGGCGTTTTCCGGCCAATTCTCACGAGCGTTCTGCCCAAATGGGCATCGATTTGGGCAGAACGCTCGTGAGAATTGGCCGGCGTTGGGCAGCCCTGGTCAGCGCCCAGTGCCGCGTGGAGCAGGGCGCTTTCTCGCTCGGGGCATGGCGCGGCCACCCGGAAAACGAGCCGCGACGATGGGGCGCGGCCGGCGGCCCCGGCGCCGGGGAGTTTTCCCCGAGCAGAGTGGATGGAGGCGCCGTGGCCGGGCGTCCGCCTCCGCCGTGGCGGGCGGCTGGGGCGCCCGTGGAGGGGGCTGGCCTCTGTGGGGGAACGGAGTGATCTCTCACTCCACGGCTGGGACCAAGCCGCGAAAGGTGCCGTTGTCGCCGGGACGGTCGGGGGGACTCGTGGCCCGGGACTCAGGGTTCCCCATGCGGAGGCTCCCAGGCTCAGGCACCTGGCAACGGAAGGCTGAGCAAGCAGGCACGGGCCCAGGCCTAGATTTCTGGGCTGGCCCGGCCCCAGAGGCCGGCGCCAGGGAGGGGACACCCGGAGGCTGAGGAGCGGGAGGCGTCGGCCTCCCCGGGGCCCGCCTCCCGGAGCTCCTCCTGGCGGTGCCGGAACGCGACGACACGCGATCCCGGACAGGGCCCCGGGGGGGCGGCCCTGCGGCCCTGTGGTGCCCGAAGTGTGTTCGCCGGGCGTTTTCCGGCCAATTCTCACGAGCGTTCTGCCCAAATCGGGATCGATTTGGGCAGAACGCTCGTGAGAATTGGCCGGCGTTGGGCAGCCCTGGTCAGCGCCCAGTGCCGCGTGGAGCAGGGCGCTTTCTCGCTCGGGGCATGGCGCGGCCACCCGGAAAACGAGCCGCGACGATGGGGCGCGGCCGGCGGCCCCGGCGCCGGGGAGTTTTCCCCGAGCAGAGTGGATGGAGGCGCCGTGGCCGGGCGTCCGCCTCCGCCGTGGCAGGCGGCCGGGGCGCCCGTGGAGGGGGCTGGAATCTGTGGGGGAACGGAGTGATCTCTCAATCCATGGCTGGGACCAAACCGCAATAGGTGCCGTTGTCGCCGGGACGGTCGGGGGGACTCGTGGTGCGGGACTCAGGGTTCCCCATGCGGAGGTCCCCAGGCTCAGGCCCCTGGCAACGGAAGGCTGAGCAAGCAGGCCCGGGTCCGGGCCTAGCTTTCGGGGCTGGCCCGGCACCAGTGGCCGGCACCAGGGAGGGGACCCCCGGAGGCTGAGGAGCGGGAGGCGTCGGCCTCCCCGGGGCCCGCCTCCCGGAGCTCCTCCTGGCGGTGCCGGAACGCGACGACACGCGATCCCGGACAGGGCCCCGGGGGGGCGGCCCTGCGGCCCTGTGGTGCCCGAAGTGTGTTCGCCGGGCGTTTTCCGGCCAATTCTCACGAGCGTTCTGCCCAAATCGGCATCGATTTGGGCAGAACGCTCGTGAGAATTGGCCGGCGTTGGGCAGCCCTGGTCAGCGCCCAGTGCCGCGTGGAGAGGGCCCTTTCTCGCTCGGGGCATGGCGAGGCCACCCGGAAAACGAGCCGCGACGATGGGGCGCGGTCAGCAGCCCCGGCGCCGGGGAGTTTCCCAGAGCAGAGTGGATGGAGGCGCCGTGGCCGGGCGTCCGCCTCCGCCGTGGCGGGCGGCCGGGGCGCCCGTGGAGGGGGCTGGCCTCTGTGGGGGAACGGAGTGATCTCTCACTCCACGGCTGGGACGAAGCTGCAAAAGGTGCCGTTGTCGCCGGGACGGTCGGGGGGACTCGTGGCGCGGGACTCAGGGTTCCCCATGCGGAGGCCCCCAGGCTCAGGCCCCTGGCAACGGAAGGCTGAGCAAGCAGGCCCGGGCCCGGGCCCGGGTTTCGGGGCTGGCCCGGCCCCAGCGGCCGGCGCCAGGGAGGGGAACCCCGGAGGCTGAGGAGCGGGAGGCGTCGGCCTCCCCGGGGCCCGCCTCCCGGAGCTCCTCCTGGCGGTGCCGGAAAGCGACGACACGCGATCCCGGACAGGGCCCCGGGGGGGCGGCCCTGCGGCCCTGTAGTGCCCGAAGTGTGTTCGCCGGGCATTTTCCGGCCAATACTCACGAGCGTTTTGCCCAAATCGGGATTGATTTGGGCAGAACGCTCGTGAGAATTGGCCGGCGTTGGGCAGCCCTGGTCAGCGCCCAGTGCCGCGTGGAGCAGGGCGCTTTCTCGCTCGGGGCATGGCGCGGCCACCCGGAAAACGAGCCGCGACGATGGGGCGCGTCCGGCGGCCCCGGCGCCGGGGAGTTTTCCCCGAGCAGAGTGGATGGAGGCGCCGTGGCCGGGCGTCCGCCTCCGCCGTGGCGGGCGGCCGGGGCGCCCGTGGAGGGGGCTGGCCTCTGTGGGGGAACGGAGTGATCTCTCACTCCACGGCTGGGACGAAGCCGCGAAAAGTGCCGTTGTCGCCGGGACGGTCGGGGGGACTCGTGGCGCGGGACTCAGTGTTCCCCATGCGGAGGCCCCCAGGCTCAGGCCCTGGCAACGGAAGGCTGAGCAAGCAGGCCCGGGCCCGGGCCCGGGTTTCGGGGCTGGCCCGGCCCCAGCGGCCGGCGTCAGGGAGGGGACCCCCGGAGGCTGAGGAGCGGGAGGCGTCGGCCTCCCCGGGGCCCGCCTCCCGGACCTCCTCCTGGCGGTGCCGGAAAGCGACGACACGCGATCCCGGACAGGGCCCCGGGGGGGCCGCCCTGCGGCCCTGTGGTGCCCGAAGTGTGGTCGCCGGGCGTTTTCCGGCCAATTCTCACGAGCGTTCTGCCCAAATCAGCATCGATTTGGGCAGAACGCTCGTGAGAATTGGCCGGCGTTGGGCAGCCCTGGTCAGCGCCCAGTGCCGCGTGGAGCAGGGCGCTTTCTCGCTCGGGGCATGGCGCGGCCACCCGGAAAACGAGCCGCGACGATGGGGCGCGGCCGGCGGCCCCGGCGCCGGGGAGTTTTCCCCGAGCAGAGTGGATGGAGGCGCCGTGGCCAGGCGTCCGCCTCCGCCATGGCGGGCGGCCGGGGCGCCCGTGGAGGTGGCTGGCCTCTGTGGGGGAACGGAGTGATCTCTCACTCCACGGCTGTGACAAAGCCGCGAAAGGTGCCATTGTCGCCGGGACGGTCGGGGGGACTCGTGGCGCGGGACTCAGTGTTCCACATGCGGAGGCCCCCAGGCTCAGGCCCCTGGCAACGGAAGGCTGAGCAAGCAGGCCCGGGCCCGGGCCCGGCTTTCGGGGCTGGACGGCCCCAGCGGCCGGCGCCAGGGAGGGGACCCCCGGAGGCTGAGGAGCGGGAGGCGTCGGCCTCCCCGGGGCCCGCCTCCCGGAGCTCCTCCTGGCGGTGCCGGAACGCGACGACACGCGATCCCGCACAAAGCCCCGGAGGGGCGGCCCGGCGGCCCTGTGGTGCCCGAAGTGTGTTCGCCGGGCGTTTTCCGGCCAATTCTCACGAGCGTTCTGCCCAAATTGGGATCGATTTGGGCAGAACGCTCGTGAGAATTGGCCGGCGTTGGGCAGCCCTGGTCAGCGCCCAGTGCCGTGTGAAGCAGGGCGCTTTCTCGCTCGGGGCATGGCGCGGCCACCCGGAAAACGAGCCGCGACGATGGGGGGAGGCCGTCGGCCCCGGCGCCGGGGAGTTTTCCCGAGCAGAGTGGATGGAGGCGCCGTGGCCGGGCGTCCGCCTCCGCTGTGGCGGGCGGCCGGGGCGCCTGTGGAGGGGGCTGGCCCTGTGGGGATACGGAGTGATCTCTCACTTCACGGCTGGGACCAAGCCGCGAAAGGTGCCGTTGTCGCCGGGACGGTCGGGGGGACTCGTGGCGCGGGACTCAGGGTTCCCCATGCGGAGGCCCCCAGGCTCAGGCCCCTGGCAACGGAAGGCTGAGCAAGGAGGCCCCTGCCCGGGCCTAGTTTTCGGGGCTGGCACGGCACCAGCGGCCGGCGCCAGGGAGGGGACCCCCGGAGGCTGAGGAGCGGGAGGCGTCGGCCTCCCCGGGGCCCGCCTCCCGGAGCTCCTCCTGGCGGTGCCGGAACGCGACGACACGCGATCCCGGACAGGGCCCCGGGGGGGCGGCCCTGCGGCCCTGTGGTGCCCGAAGCGTGTTCGCCGGGCGTTTTCCGGCCAATTCTCACGAGCGTTCTGCCCAAATCGGCATCGATTTGGGCAGAACGCTCGTGAGAATTGGCCGGCGTTGGGCAGCCCTGGTCAGCGCCCAGTGTCGCGTGGAGCAGGGCCCTTTCTCGCTCGGGGCATGGCGAGGCCACCCGGAAAACGAGCCGCGACGATGGGGCGCGGTCGGCAGCCCCGGCGCCGGGGAGTTTCCCAGAGCAGAGTGGATGGAGGCGCCGTGGCCGGGCGTCCGCCTCCGCCGTGGCGGGCGGCCGGGGCGCCCGTGGAGGGGGCTGGCCTCTGTGGGGGAACGGAGTGATCTCTCACTCCACGGCTGGGACGAAGCTGCAAAAGGTGCCGTTGTCGCCGGGACGGTCGGGGGGACTCGTGGCGCGGGACTCAGTGTTCCCCATGCGGAGGCCCCCAGGCTCAGGCCCCTGGCAACGGAAGGCTGAGCAAGCAGGCCCGGGCCCGGGCCCGGGTTTCGGGGCTGGCCCGGCCCCAGCGGCCGGCGCCAGGGAGGGGACCCCCGGAGGCTGAGGAGCGGGAGGCGTCGGCCTCCCCGGGGCCCGCCTCCCGGAGCTCCTCCTGGCGGTGCCGGAACGCGACGACACGCGATCCCGGACAGGGCCCCGGGGGGGCGGCCCTGCGGCCCTGTAGTGCCCGAAGTGTGTTCGCCGGGCGTTTTCCGGCCAATTCTCACGAGCGTTCTGCCCAAATGGGCATCGATTTGGGCAGAACGCTCGTGAGAATTGGCCGGCGTTGGGCAGCCCTGGTCAGCGCCCAGTGCCGCGTGGAGCAGGGCGCTTTCTCGCTCGGGGCATGGCGCGGCCACCCGGAAAACGAGCCGCGACGATGGGGCGCGGCCGGCGGCCCCCGGCGCCGGGGAGTTTTCCCCCGAGCAGAGTGGATGGAGGCGCCGTGGCCGGGCGTCCGCCTCCGCCGTGGCGGGCGGCCGGGGCGCCCGTGGAGGGGGCTGGCCTCTGTGGGGGAACGGAGT
The DNA here is from genome assembly GCF_922984935.1 of Meles meles. Classification (NCBI taxonomy): domain Eukaryota; kingdom Metazoa; phylum Chordata; class Mammalia; order Carnivora; family Mustelidae; genus Meles; species Meles meles. Next base: position 363,488 of record NW_025721176.1, on the reverse strand, counting down.
GATCTCTCACTCCACGGCTGGGACCAAGCCGCGAAAGGTGCCGTTGTCGCCGGGACGGTCGGGGGGACTCGTGGCGCGGGACTCAGGGTTCCCCATGCGGAGGCCCCCAGGCTCAGGCCCCTGGCAACGGAAGGCTGAGCAAGGAGGCCCGGGCCGAGGCCTAGCTTTCGGGGCTGGCCCGGCCCCAGCGGCCGGTGCCAGGGAGGGGACCCCCGGAGGCTGAGGAGCGGGAGGCGTCGGCCTCCCCGGGGCCCGCCTCCCGGAGCTCCTCCTGGCGGTGCCGGAACGCGACGACACGCGATCCCGGACAGGGCCCCGGGGGGGCGGCCCTGCGGCCCTCTGGTGCCCGAAGTGTGTTCGCCGGGCGTTTTCCGGCCAATTCTCACGAGCGTTCTGCCCAAATCGGGATCGATTTTGGCAGAACGCTCGTGAGAATTGGCCGGCGTTGGGCAGCCCTGGTCAGCGCTCAGTGCCGCGTGGAGCAGGGCTCTTTCTCGCTCGGGGCAGGCGCGGCCACCCAGAAAACGAGCCGCGACGATGGGGCGCGGCCGGCGGCCCCAGCGCCGGGGAGTTTTCCCAGAGCAGAGTGGATGGAGGCGCCGTGGCCGGGCGTCCGCCTCCGCCGTGGCGGGCGGCCGGGGCGCCCCTGGAGGGGGCTGGCCTCTGTGGGGGAACGGAGTGATCTCTCACTCCACGGCTGGGACGAAGCCGCGAAAAGTGCCGTTGTCGCCGGGACGGTCGGGGGGACTCGTGGCGCGGGACTCAGTGTTCCCCATGCGGAGGCCCCCAGGCTCAGGCCCCTGGCAACGGAAGGCTGAGCAAGCAGGCCCGGGCCCGGGCCCGGGTTTCGGGGCTGGCCCGGCCCCATCGGCCGGCGCCAGGGAGGGGACCCCCGGAGGCTGAGGAGCGGGAGGCGTCGGCCTCCCCGGGGCCCGCGTCCCGGAGCTCCTCCTGGCGGTGCCGGAAAGCGACGACACGCGATCCCGGACAGGGCCCCGGGGGGGCGGCCCTGCGGCCCTGTGGTGCCCGAAGTGTGTTCGCCGGGCGTTTTCCGGCCAATTCTCACGAGCGTTCTGCCCAAATCGGCATCGATTTGGGCAGAACGCTCGTGAGAATTGGCCGGCGTTGGGCAGCCCTGGTCAGCGCCCAGTGCCGCGTGGAGCAGGGCCCTTTCTCGCTCGGGGCATGGCGAGGCCACCCGGAAAACGAGCCGCGACGATGGGGCGCGGTCAGCAGCCCCGGCGCCGGGGAGTTTCCCAGAGCAGAGTGGATGGAGGCGCCGTGGCCGGGCGTCCGCCTCCGCCGTGGCGGGCGGCCGGGGCGCCCGTGGAGGGGGCTGGCCTCTGTGGGGGAACGGAGTGATCTCTCACTCCACGGCTGGGACGAAGCTGCAAAAGGTGCCGTTGTCGCCGGGACGGTCGGGGGGACTCGTGGCGCGGGACTCAGGGTTCCCCATGCGGAGGCCCCCAGGCTCAGGCCCCTGGCAACGGAAGGCTGAGCAAGCAGGCCCGGGCCCGGGCCCGGGTTTCGGGGCTGGCCCGGCCCCAGCGGCCGGCGCCAGGGAGGGGAACCCCGGAGGCTGAGGAGCGGGAGGCGTCGGCCTCCCCGGGGCCCGCCTCCCAGAGCTCCTCCTGGAGTTGCCGGAAAGCGATGACACGCGATCCCGGACAGGGCCCCGGGGGGGCGGCCCTGCGGCCCTGTAGTGCCCGAAGTGTGTTCGCCGGGCATTTTCCGGCCAATACTCACGAGCGTTCTGCCCAAATCGGGATTGATTTGGGCAGAACGCTCGTGAGAATTGGCCGGCGTTGGGCAGCCCTGGTCAGCGCCCAGTGCCGCGTGGAGCAGGGCGCTTTCTCGCTCGGGGCATGGCGCGGCCACCCGGAAAACGAGCCGCGACGATGGGGCGCGTCCGGCGGCCCCGGCGCCGGGGAGTTTTCCCCGAGCAGAGTGGATGGAGGCGCCGTGGCCGGGCGTCCGCCTCCGCCGTGGCGGGCGGCCGGGGCGCCCGTGGAGGGGGCTGGCCTCTGTGGGGGAACGGAGTGATCTCTCACTCCACGGCTGGGACGAAGCCGCGAAAAGTGCCGTTGTCGCCGGGACGGTCGGGGGGACTCGTGGCGCGGGACTCAGTGTTCCCCATGCGGAGGCCCCCAGGCTCAGGCCCCTGGCAACGGAAGGCTGAGCAAGCAGGCCCGGGCCCGGGCCCGGGTTTCGGGGCTGGCCCGGCCCCAGCGGCCGGCGTCAGGAAGGGGACCCCCGGAGGCTGAGGAGCGGGAGGCGTCGGCCTCCCCGGGGCCCGCCTCCCGGAACTCCTCCTGGCGGTGCCGGAAAGCGACGACACGCGATCCCGGACAGGGCCCCGGGGGGGCCGCCCTGCGGCCCTGTGGTGCCCGAAGTGTGTTCGCCGGGCGTTTTCCGGCCAATTCTCACGAGCGTTCTGCCCAAATCAGCATCGATTTGGGCAGAACGCTCGTGAGAATTGGCCGGCGTTGGGCAGCCCTGGTCAGCGCCCAGTGCCGCGTGGAGCAGGGCGCTTTCTCGCTCGGGGCATGGCGCGGCCACCCGGAAAACGAGCCGCGACGATGGGGCGCGGCCGGCGGCCCCGGCGCCGGGGAGTTTTCCCCGAGCAGAGTGGATGGAGGCGCCGTGGCCAGGCGTCCGCCTCCGCCATTGCGGGCGGCCGGGGCGCCCGTGGAGGTGGCTGGCCTCTGTGGGGGAACGGGGTGATCTCTCACTCCACGGCTGTGACAAAGCCGCGAAAGGTGCCATTGTCGCCGGGACGGTCGGGGGGACTCGTGGCGCGGGACTCAGGGTTCCACATGCGGAGGCCCCCAGGCTCAGGCCCCTGGCAACGGAAGGCTGAGCAAGCAGGCCCGGGCCCGGGCCCGGCTTTCGGGGCTGGACGGCCCCAGCGGCCGGCGCCAGGGAGGGGACCCCCGGAGGCTGAGGAGCGGGAGGCGTCGGCCTCCCCGGGGCCCGCCTCCCGGAGCTCCTCCTGGCGGTGCCGGAACGCGACGACACGCGATCCCGCACAAAGCCCCGGAGGGGCGGCCCGGCGGCCCTGTGGTGCCCGAAGTGTGTTCGCCGGGCGTTTTCCGGCCAATTCTCACGAGCGTTCTGCCCAAATTGGGATCGATTTGGGCAGAACGCTCGTGAGAATTGGCCGGCGTTGGGCAGCCCTGGTCAGCGCCCAGTGCCGCGTGGAGCAGGGCGCTTTCTCGCTCGGGGCATGGCGCGGCCACCCGGAAAACGAGCCGCGACGATGGGGCGCGGCCGGCGGCCCCGGCGCCGGGGAGTTTTCCCCGAGCAGAGTGGATGGAGGCGCCGTGGCCGGGCGTCCGCCTCCGCCGTGGCGGGCGGCCGGGGCGCCCGTGGAGGGGGCTGGCCTCTGTGGGGGAACGGAGTGATCTCTCACTCCACGGCTGGGACCAAGCCGCGAAAGGTGCCGTTGTCGCCGGGACGGTCGGGGGGACTCGTGGCGCGGGACTCAGGGTTCCCCATGCGGAGGCCCCCAGGCTCAGGCCCCTGGCAACGGAAGGCTGAGCAAGGAGGCCCGGGCCCAGGCCTAGCTTTCGGGGCTGGCCCGGCCCCAGCGGCCGGTGCCAGGGAGGGGACCCCCGGAGGCTGAGGAGCGGGAGGCGTCGGCCTCCCCGGGGCCCGCCTCCCGGAGCTCCTCCTGGCGGTGCCGGAACGCGACGACACGCGATCCCGGACAGGGCCCCGGGGGGGCGGCCCTGCGGCCCTCTGGTGCCCGAAGTGTGTTCGCCGGGCGTTTTCCGGCCAATTCTCACGAGCGTTCTGCCCAAATCGGGATCGATTTTGGCAGAACGCTCGTGAGAATTGGCCGGCGTTGGGCAGCCCTGGTCAGCGCTCAGTGCCGCGTGGAGCACGGCTCTTTCTCGCTCGGGGCAGGCGCGGCCACCCAGAAAACGAGCCGCGACGATGGGGCGCGGCCGGCGGCCCCAGCGCCGGGGAGTTTTCCCAGAGCAGAGTGGATGGAGGCGCCGTGGCCGGGCGTCCGCCTCCGCCGTGGCGGGCGGCCGGGGCGCCCCTGGAGGGGGCTGGCCTCTGTGGGGGAACGGAGTGATCTCTCACTCCACGGCTGGGACGAAGCCGCGAAAAGTGCCGTTGTCGCCGGGACGGTCGGGGGGACTCGTGGCGCGGGACTCAGTGTTCCCCATGCGGAGGCCCCCAGGCTCAGGCCCCTGGCAACGGAAGGCTGAGCAAGCAGGCCCGGGCCCGGGCCCGGGTTTCGGGGCTGGCCCGGCCCCATCGGCCGGCGCCAGGGAGGGGACCCCCGGAGGCTGAGGAGCGGGAGGCGTCGGCCTCCCCGGGGCCCGCGTCCCGGAGCTCCTCCTGGCGGTGCCGGAAAGCGACGACACGCGATCCCGGACAGGGCCCCGGGGGGGCGGCCCTGCGGCCCTGTGGTGCCCGAAGTGTGTTCGCCGGGCGTTTTCCGGCCAATTCTCACGAGCGTTCTGCCCAAATCGGCATCGATTTGGGCAGAACGCTCGTGAGAATTGGCCGGCGTTGGGCAGCCCTGGTCAGCGCCCAGTGCCGCGTGGAGCAGGGCCCTTTCTCGCTCGGGGCATGGCGAGGCCACCCGGAAAACGAGCCGCGACGATGGGGCGCGGTCAGCAGCCCCGGCGCCGGGGAGTTTCCCAGAGCAGAGTGGATGGAGGCGCCGTGGCCGGGCGTCCGCCTCCGCCGTGGCGGGCGGCCGGGGCGCCCGTGGAGGGGGCTGGCCTCTGTGGGGGAACGGAGTGATCTCTCACTCCACGGCTGGGACGAAGCTGCAAAAGGTGCCGTTGTCGCCGGGACGGTCGGGGGGACTCGTGGCGCGGGACTCAGGGTTCCCCATGCGGAGGCCCCCAGGCTCAGGCCCCTGGCAACGGAAGGCTGAGCAAGCAGGCCCGGGCCCGGGCCCGGGTTTCGGGGCTGGCCCGGCCCCAGCGGCCGGCGCCAGGGAGGGGAACCCCGGAGGCTGAGGAGCGGGAGGCGTCGGCCTCCCCGGGGCCCGCCTCCCGGAGCTCCTCCTGGCGGTGCCGGAAAGCGATGACACGCGATCCCGGACAGGGCCCCGGGGGGGGCGGCCCTGCGGCCCTGTAGTGCCCGAAGTGTGTTCGCCGGGCATTTTCCGGCCAATACTCACGAGCGTTCTGCCCAAATCGGGATTGATTTGGGCAGAACGCTCGTGAGAATTGGCCGGCGTTGGGCAGCCCTGGTCAGCGCCCAGTGCCGCGTGGAGCAGGGCGCTTTCTCGCTCGGGGCATGGCGCGGCCACCCGGAAAACGAGCCGCGACGATGGGGCGCGTCCGGCGGCCCCGGCGCCGGGGAGTTTTCCCCGAGCAGAGTGGATGGAGGCGCCGTGGCCGGGCGTCCGCCTCCGCCGTGGCGGGCGGCCGGGGCGCCCGTGGAGGGGGCTGGCCTCTGTGGGGGAACGGAGTGATCTCTCACTCCACGGCTGGGACGAAGCCGCGAAAAGTGCCGTTGTCGCCGGGACGGTCGGGGGGACTCGTGGCGCGGGACTCAGTGTTCCCCATGCGGAGGCCCCCAGGCTCAGGCCCCTGGCAACAGAAGGCTGAGCAAGCAGGCCCGGGCCCGGGCCCGGGTTTCGGGGCTGGCCCGGCCCCAGCGGCCGGCGTCAGGAAGGGGACCCCCGGAGGCTGAGGAGCGGGAGGCGTCGGCCTCCCCGGGGCCCGCCTCCCGGAACTCCTCCTGGCGGTGCCGGAAAGCGACGACACGCGATCCCGGACAGGGCCCCGGGGGGGCCGCCCTGCGGCCCTGTGGTGCCCGAAGTGTGTTCGCCGGGCGTTTTCCGGCCAATTCTCACGAGCGTTCTGCCCAAATCAGCATCGATTTGGGCAGAACGCTCGTGAGAATTGGCCGGCGTTGGGCAGCCCTGGTCAGCGCCCAGTGCCGCGTGGAGCAGGGCGCTTTCTCGCTCGGGGCATGGCGCGGCCACCCGGAAAACGAGCCGCGACGATGGGGCGCGGCCGGCGGCCCCGGCGCCGGGGAGTTTTCCCCGAGCAGAGTGGATGGAGGCGCCGTGGCCAGGCGTCCGCCTCCGCCATTGCGGGCGGCCGGGGCGCCCGTGGAGGTGGCTGGCCTCTGTGGGGGAACGGGGTGATCTCTCACTCCACGGCTGTGACAAAGCCGCGAAAGGTGCCATTGTCGCCGGGACGGTCGGGGGGACTCGTGGCGCGGGACTCAGGGTTCCACATGCGGAGGCCCCCAGGCTCAGGCCCCTGGCAACGGAAGGCTGAGCAAGCAGGCCCGGGCCCGGGCCCGGCTTTCGGGGCTGGACGGCCCCAGCGGCCGGCGCCAGGGAGGGGACCCCCGGAGGCTGAGGAGCGGGAGGCGTCGGCCTCCCCGGGGCCCGCCTCCCGGAGCTCCTCCTGGCGGTGCCGGAACGCGACGACACGCGATCCCGCACAAAGCCCCGGAGGGGCGGCCCGGCGGCCCTGTGGTGCCCGAAGTGTGTTCGCCGGGCGTTTTCCGGCCAATTCTCACGAGCGTTCTGCCCAAATTGGGATCGATTTGGGCAGAACGCTCGTGAGAATTGGCCGGCGTTGGGCAGCCCTGGTCAGCGCCCAGTGCCGCGTGGAGCAGGGCGCTTTCTCGCTCGGGGCATGGCGCGGCCACCCGGAAAACGAGCCGCGACGATGGGGCGCGGCCGGCGGCCCCGGCGCCGGGGAGTTTTCCCCGAGCAGAGTGGATGGAGGCGCCGTGGCCGGGCGTCCGCCTCCGCCGTGGCGGGCGGCCGGGGCGCCCGTGGAGGGGGCTGGCCTCTGTGGGGGAACGGAGTGATCTCTCACTCCACGGCTGGGACCAAGCCGCGAAAGGTGCCGTTGTCGCCGGGACGGTCGGGGGGACTCGTGGCGCGGGACTCAGGGTTCCCCATGCGGAGGCCCCCAGGCTCAGGCCCCTGGCAACGGAAGGCTGAGCAAGGAGGCCCGGGCCCAGGCCTAGCTTTCGGGGCTGGCCCGGCCCCAGCGGCCGGCGCCAGGGAGGGGACCCCCGGAGGCTGAGGAGCGGGAGGCGTCGGCCTCCCCGGGGCCCGCCTCCCGGAGCTCCTCCTGGCGGTGCCGGAACGCGACGACACGCGATCCCGGACAGGGCCCCGGGGGGGCGGCCCTGCGGCCCTCTGGTGCCCGAAGTGTGTTCGCCGGGCGTTTTCCGGCCAATTCTCACGAGCGTTCTGCCCAAATCGGGATCGATTTTGGCAGAACGCTCGTGAGAATTGGCCGGCGTTGGGCAGCCCTGGTCAGCGCCCAGTGCCGCGTGGAGCAGGGCCCTTTCTCGCTCGGGGCAGGCGCGGCCACCCAGAAAACGAGCCGCGACGATGGGGCGCGACCGGCGGCCCCGGCGCCGGGGAGTTTTCCCAGAGCAGAGTGGATGGAGGCGCCGTGGCCGGGCGTCCGCCTCCGCCGTGGCGGGCGGCCGGGGCGCCCGTGGAGGGGGCTGGCCTCTATGGGGGAACGGAGTGATCTCTCACTCCACGGCTGGGACGAAGCTGCGAAAGGTGCCGTTGTCGCCGGGACGGTCGGGGGGACTCGTGGCGCGGGACTCAGGGTTCCCCATGAGGAGGCCCCCAGGCTCAGGCCCCTGGCAACGGAAGGCTGAGCAAGCAGGCCCGGGCCCGGGCCCGGGTTTCGGGTCTGGCCCGGCCCCAGCGGCCGGCGCCAGGGAGGGGACCCCCGGAGGCTGAGGAGCGGGAGGCGTCGGCCTCCCCGGGGCCCGCCTCCCGGAGCTCCTCCTGGCGGTGCCGGAAAGCGACGACACGCGATCCCGGACAGGGCCCCGGGGGGGCGGCCCTGCGGCCCTGTGGTGCCCGAAGTGTGTTCGCCGCGCGTTTTCCGGCCAATTCTCACGAGCGTTCTGCCCAAATCGGGATCGATTTGGGCAGAACGCTCGTGAGAATTGGCCGGCGTTGGGCAGCCCTGGTCAGCGCCCAGTGCCGCGTGGAGCAGGGCGCTTTCTCGCTCGGGGCATGGCGCGGCCACCCGGAAAACGAGCCGCGACGATGGGGCGCGGCCGGCGGCCCCGGCGCCGGGGAGTTTTCCCCGAGCAGAGTGGATGGAGGCGCCGTGGCCGGGCGTCCGCCTCCGCCGTGGCGGGCGGCTGGGGCGCCCGTGGAGGGGGCTGGCCTCTGTGGGGGAACGGAGTGATCTCTCACTCCACGGCTGGGACCAAGCCGCGAAAGGTGCCGTTGTCGCCGGGACGGTCGGGGGGACTCGTGGCCCGGGACTCAGGGTTCCCCATGCGGAGGCTCCCAGGCTCAGGCACCTGGCAACGGAAGGCTGAGCAAGCAGGCACGGGCCCAGGCCTAGATTTCTGGGCTGGCCCGGCCCCAGAGGCCGGCGCCAGGGAGGGGACACCCGGAGGCTGAGGAGCGGGAGGCGTCGGCCTCCCCGGGGCCCGCCCCCGGAGCTCCTCCTGGCGGTGCCGGAACGCGACGACACGCGATCCCGGACAGGGCCCCGGTGGGGCGGCCCTGCGGCCCTGTGGTGCCCGAAGTGTGTTCGCCGGGCGTTTTCCGGCCAATTCTCACGAGCGTTCTGCCCAAATCGGGATCGATTTGGGCAGAACGCTCGTGAGAATTGGCCGGCGTTGGGCAGCCCTGGTCAGCGCCCAGTGCCGCGTGGAGCAGGGCGCTTTCTCGCTCGGGGCATGGCGCGGCAACCCGGAAAACGAGCCGCGACGATGGGGCGCGGCCGGCGGCCCCGGCGCCGGGGAGTTTTCCCCGAGCAGAGTGGATGGAGGCGCCGTGGCCGGGCGTCCGCCTCCGCCGTGGCAGGCGGCCGGGGCGCCCGTGGAGGGGGCTGGACTCTGTGGGGGAACGGAGTGATCTCTCAATCCATGGCTGGGACCAAACCGCAATAGGTGCCGTTGTCGCCGGGACGGTCGGGGGGACTCGTGGTGCGGGACTCAGGGTTCCCCATGCGGAGGTCCCCAGGCTCAGGCCCCTGGCAACGGAAGGCTGAGCAAGCAGGCCCGGGTCCGGGCCTAGCTTTCGGGGCTGGCCGGCACCAGTGGCCGGCGCCAGGGAGGGGACCCCCGGAGGCTGAGGAGCGGGAGGCGTCGGCCTCCCCGGGGCCCGCCTCCCGGAGCTCCTCCTGGCGGTGCCGGAACGCGACGACACGCGATCCCGGACAGGGCCCCGGGGGGGCGGCCCTGCGGCCCTGTGGTGCCCGAAGTGTGTTCGCCGGGCGTTTTCCGGCCAATTCTCACGAGCGTTCTGCCCAAATCGGCATCGATTTGGGCAGAACGCTCGTGAGAATTGGCCGGCGTTGGGCAGCCCTGGTCAGCGCCCAGTGCCGCGTGGAGCAGGGCCCTTTCTCGCTCGGGGCATGGCGAGGCCACCCGGAAAACGAGCCGCGACGATGGGGCGCGGTCAGCAGCCCCGGCGCCGGGGAGTTTCCCAGAGCAGAGTGGATGGAGGCGCCGTGGCCGGGCGTCCGCCTCCGCCGTGGCGGGCGGCCGGGGCGCCCGTGGAGGGGGCTGGCCTCTGTGGGGGAACGGAGTGATCTCTCACTCCACGGCTGGGACGAAGCTGCAAAAGGTGCCGTTGTCGCCGGGACGGTCGGGGGGACTCGTGGCGCGGGACTCAGGGTTCCCCATGCGGAGGCCCCCAGGCTCAGGCCCCTGGCAACGGAAGGCTGAGCAAGCAGGCCCGGGCCCGGGCCCGGGTTTCGGGGCTGGCCCGGCCCCAGCGGCCGGCGCCAGGGAGGGGAACCCCGGAGGCTGAGGAGCGGGAGGCGTCGGCCTCCCCGGGGCCCGCCTCCCGGAGCTCCTCCTGGCGGTGCCGGAAAGCGATGACACGCGATCCCGGACAGGGCCCCGGGGGGGCGGCCCTGCGGCCCTGTAGTGCCCGAAGTGTGTTCGCCGGGCATTTTCCGGCCAATACTCACGAGCGTTCTGCCCAAATCGGGATTGATTTGGGCAGAACGCTCGTGAGAATTGGCCGGCGTTGGGCAGCCCTGGTCAGCGCCCAGTGCCGCGTGGAGCAGGGCGCTTTCTCGCTCGGGGCATGGCGCGGCCACCCGGAAAACGAGCCGCGACGATGGGGCGCGTCCGGCGGCCCCGGCGCCGGGGAGTTTTCCCCGAGCAGAGTGGATGGAGGCGCCGTGGCCGGGCGTCCGCCTCCGCCGTGGCGGGCGGCCGGGGCGCCCGTGGAGGGGGCTGGCCTCTGTGGGGGAACGGAGTGATCTCTCACTCCACGGCTGGGACGAAGCCGCGAAAAGTGCCGTTGTCGCCGGGACGGTCGGGGGGACTCGTGGCGCGGGACTCAGTGTTCCCCATGCGGAGGCCCCCAGGCTCAGGCCCCTGGCAACGGAAGGCTGAGCAAGCAGGCCCGGGCCCGGGCCCGGGTTTCGGGGCTGGCCCGGCCCCAGCGGCCGGCGTCAGGGAGGGGACCCCCGGAGGCTGAGGAGCGGGAGGCGTCGGCCTCCCCGGGGCCCGCCTCCCGGAACTCCTCCTGGCGGTGCCGGAAAGCGACGACACGCGATCCCGGACAGGGCCCCGGGGGGGCCGCCCTGCGGCCCTGTGGTTCCCGAAGTGTGTTCGCCGGGCGTTTTCCGGCCAATTCTCACGAGCGTTCTGCCCAAATCAGCATCGATTTGGGCAGAACGCTCGTGAGAATTGGCCGGCGTTGGGCAGCCCTGGTCAGCGCCCAGTGCCGCGTGGAGCAGGGCGCTTTCTCGCTCGGGGCATGGCGCGGCCACCCGGAAAACGAGCCGCGACGATGGGGCGCGGCCGGCGGCCCCGGCGCCGGGGAGTTTTCCCCGAGCAGAGTGGATGGAGGCGCCGTGGCCAGGCGTCCGCCTCCGCCATTGCGGGCGGCCGGGGCGCCCGTGGAGGTGGCTGGCCTCTGTGGGGGAACGGGGTGATCTCTCACTCCACGGCTGTGACAAAGCCGCGAAAGGTGCCATTGTCGCCGGGACGGTCGGGGGGACTCGTGGCGCGGGACTCAGGGTTCCACATGCGGAGGCCCCCAGGCTCAGGCCCCTGGCAACGGAAGGCTGAGCAAGCAGGCCCGGGCCCGGGCCCGGCTTTCGGGGCTGGACGGCCCCAGCGGCCGGCGCCAGGGAGGGGACCCCCGGAGGCTGAGGAGCGGGAGGCGTCGGCCTCCCCGGGGCCCGCCTCCCGGAGCTCCTCCTGGCGGTGCCGGAACGCGACGACACGCGATCCCGCACAAAGCCCCGGAGGGGCGGCCCGGCGGCCCTGTGGTGCCCGAAGTGTGTTCGCCGGGCGTTTTCCGGCCAATTCTCACGAGCGTTCTGCCCAAATTGGGATCGATTTGGGCAGAACGCTCGTGAGAATTGGCCGGCGTTGGGCAGCCCTGGTCAGCGCCCAGTGCCGCGTGGAGCAGGGCGCTTTCTCGCTCGGGGCATGGCGCGGCCACCCGGAAAACGAGCCGCGACGATGGGGCGCGGCCGGCGGCCCCGGCGCCGGGGAGTTTTCCCCGAGCAGAGTGGATGGAGGCGCCGTGGCCGGGCGTCCGCCTCCGCCGTGGCGGGCGGCCGGGGCGCCCGTGGAGGGGGCTGGCCTCTGTGGGGGAACGGAGTGATCTCTCACTCCACGGCTGGGACCAAGCCGCGAAAGGTGCCGTTGTCGCCGGGACGGTCGGGGGGACTCGTGGCGCGGGACTCAGGGTTCCCCATGCGGAGGCCCCCAGGCTCAGGCCCCTGGCAACGGAAGGCTGAGCAAGGAGGCCCGGGCCCAGGCCTAGCTTTCGGGGCTGGCCCGGCCCCAGCGGCCGGCGCCAGGGAGGGGACCCCCGGAGGCTGAGGAGCGGGAGGCGTCGGCCTCCCCGGGGCCCGCCTCCCGGAGCTCCTCCTGGCGGTGCCGGAACGCGACGACACGCGATCCCGGACAGGGCCCCGGGGGGGCGGCCCTGCGGCCCTCTGGTGCCCGAAGTGTGTTCGCCGGGCGTTTTCCGGCCAATTCTCACGAGCGTTCTGCCCAAATCGGGATCGATTTTGGCAGAACGCTCGTGAGAATTGGCCGGCGTTGGGCAGCCCTGGTCAGCGCCCAGTGCCGCGTGGAGCAGGGCCCTTTCTCGCTCGGGGCAGGCGCGGCCACCCAGAAAACGAGCCGCGACGATGGGGCGCGACCGGCGGCCCCGGCGCCGGGGAGTTTTCCCAGAGCAGAGTGGATGGAGGCGCCGTGGCCGGGCGTCCGCCTCCGCCGTGGCGGGCGGCCGGGGCGCCCGTGGAGGGGGCTGGCCTCTATGGGGGAACGGAGTGATCTCTCACTCCACGGCTGGGACGAAGCTGCGAAAGGTGCCGTTGTCGCCGGGACGGTCGGGGGGACTCGTGGCGCGGGACTCAGGGTTCCCCATGAGGAGGCCCCCAGGCTCAGGCCCCTGGCAACGGAAGGCTGAGCAAGCAGGCCCGGGCCCGGGCCCGGGTTTCGGGTCTGGCCCGGCCCCAGCGGCCGGCGCCAGGGAGGGGACCCCCGGAGGCTGAGGAGCGGGAGGCGTCGGCCTCCCCGGGGCCCGCCTCCCGGAGCTCCTCCTGGCGGTGCCGGAAAGCGACGACACGCGATCCCGGACAGGGCCCCGGGGGGGCGGCCCTGCGGCCCTGTGGTGCCCGAAGTGTGTTCGCCGCGCGTTTTCCGGCCAATTCTCACGAGCGTTCTGCCCAAATCGGGATCGATTTGGGCAGAACGCTCGTGAGAATTGGCCGGCGTTGGGCAGCCCTGGTCAGCGCCCAGTGCCGCGTGGAGCAGGGCGCTTTCTCGCTCGGGGCATGGCGCGGCCACCCGGAAAACGAGCCGCGACGATGGGGCGCGGCCGGCGGCCCCGGCGCCGGGGAGTTTTCCCCGAGCAGAGTGGATGGAGGCGCCGTGGCCGGGCGTCCGCCTCCGCCGTGGCGGGCGGCTGGGGCGCCCGTGGAGGGGGCTGGCCTCTGTGGGGGAACGGAGTGATCTCTCACTCCACGGCTGGGACCAAGCCGCGAAAGGTGCCGTTGTCGCCGGGACGGTCGGGGGGACTCGTGGCCCGGGACTCAGGGTTCCCCATGCGGAGGCTCCCAGGCTCAGGCACCTGGCAACGGAAGGCTGAGCAAGCAGGCACGGGCCCAGGCCTAGATTTCTGGGCTGGCCCGGCCCCAGAGGCCGGCGCCAGGGAGGGGACACCCGGAGGCTGAGGAGCGGGAGGCGTCGGCCTCCCCGGGGCCCGCCCCCGGAGCTCCTCCTGGCGGTGCCGGAACGCGACGACACGCGATCCCGGACAGGGCCCCGGTGGGGCGGCCCTGCGGCCCTGTGGTGCCCGAAGTGTGTTCGCCGGGCGTTTTCCGGCCAATTCTCACGAGCGTTCTGCCCAAATCGGGATCGATTTGGGCAGAACGCTCGTGAGAATTGGCCGGCGTTGGGCAGCCCTGGTCAGCGCCCAGTGCCGCGTGGAGCAGGGCGCTTTCTCGCTCGGGGCATGGCGCGGCAACCCGGAAAACGAGCCGCGACGATGGGGCGCGGCCGGCGGCCCCGGCGCCGGGGAGTTTTCCCCGAGCAGAGTGGATGGAGGCGCCGTGGCCGGGCGTCCGCCTCCGCCGTGGCAGGCGGCCGGGGCGCCCGTGGAGGGGGCTGGACTCTGTGGGGGAACGGAGTGATCTCTCAATCCATGGCTGGGACCAAACCGCAATAGGTGCCGTTGTCGCCGGGACGGTCGGGGGGACTCGTGGTGCGGGACTCAGGGTTCCCCATGCGGAGGTCCCCAGGCTCAGGCCCCTGGCAACGGAAGGCTGAGCAAGCAGGCCCGGGTCCGGGCCTAGCTTTCGGGGCTGGCCCGGCACCAGTGGCCGGCGCCAGGGAGGGGACCCCCGGAGGCTGAGGAGCGGGAGGCGTCGGCCTCCCCGGGGCCCGCCTCCCGGAGCTCCTCCTGGCGGTGCCGGAACGCGACGACACGCGATCCCGGACAGGGCCCCGGGGGGGCGGCCCTGCGGCCCTGTGGTGCCCGAAGTGTGTTCGCCGGGCGTTTTCCGGCCAATTCTCACGAGCGTTCTGCCCAAATCGGCATCGATTTGGGCAGAACGCTCGTGAGAATTGGCCGGCGTTGGGCAGCCCTGGTCAGCGCCCAGTGCCGCGTGGAGCAGGGCCCTTTCTCGCTCGGGGCATGGCGAGGCCACCCGGAAAACGAGCCGCGATGATGGGGCGCGGTCAGCAGCCCCGGCGCCGGGGAGTTTCCCAGAGCAGAGTGGATGGAGGCGCCGTGGCCGGGCGTCCGCCTCCGCCGTGGCGGGCGGCCGGGGCGCCCGTGGAGGGGGCTGGCCTCTGTGGGGGAACGGAGTGATCTCTCACTCCACGGCTGGGACGAAGCTGCAAAAGGTGCCGTTGTCGCCGGGACGGTCGGGGGGACTCGTGGCGCGGGACTCAGGGTTCCCCATGCGGAGGCCCCCAGGCTCAGGCCCCTGGCAACGGAAGGCTGAGCAAGCAGGCCCGGGCCCGGGCCCGGGTTTCGGGGCTGGCCCGGCCCCAGCGGCCGGCGCCAGGGAGGGGAACCCCGGAGGCTGAGGAGCGGGAGGCGTCGGCCTCCCCGGGGCCCGCCTCCCGGAGCTCCTCCTGGCGGTGCCGGAAAGCGACGACACGCGATCCCGGACAGAGCCCCGGGGGGGCGGACCTGCGGCCCTGTAGTGCCCGAAGTGTGTTCGCCGGGCATTTTCCGGCCAATACTCACGAGCGTTCTGCCCAAATCGGGATTGATTTGGGCAGAACGCTCGTGAGAATTGGCCGGCGTTGGGCAGCCCTGGTCAGCGCCCAGTGCCGCGTGGAGCAGGGCGCTTTCTCGCTCGGGGCATGGCGCGGCCACCCGGAAAACGAGCCGCGACGATGGGGCGCGTCCGGCGGCCCCGGCGCCGGGGAGTTTTCCCCGAGCAGAGTGGATGGAGGCGCCGTGGCCGGGCGTCCGCCTCCGCCGTGGCGGGCGGCCGGGGCGCCCGTGGAGGGGGCTGGCCTCTGTGGGGGAACGGAGTGATCTCTCACTCCACGGCTGGGACGAAGCCGCGAAAAGTGCCGTTGTCGCCGGGACGGTCGGGGGGACTCGTGGCGCGGGACTCAGTGTTCCCCATGCGGAGGCCCCCAGGCTCAGGCCCCTGGCAACGGAAGGCTGAGCAAGCAGGCCCGGGCCCGGGCCCGGGTTTCGGGGCTGGCCCGGCCCCAGCGGCCGGCGTCAGGGAGGGGACCCCCGGAGGCTGAGGAGCGGGAGGCGTCGGCCTCCCCGGGGCCCGCCTCCCGGAACTCCTCCTGGCGGTGCCGGAAAGCGACGACACGCGATCCCGGACAGGGCCCCGGGGGGGCCGCCCTGCGGCCCTGTGGTGCCCGAAGTGTGTTCGCCGGGCGTTTTCCGGCCAATTCTCACGAGCGTTCTGCCCAAAACAGCATCGATTTGGGCAGAAAGCTCGTGAGAATTGGCCGGCGTTGGGCAGCCCTGGTCAGCGCCCAGTGCCGCGTGGAGCAGGGCGCTTTCTCGCTCGGGGCATGGCGCGGCCACCCGGAAAACGAGCCGCGACGATGGGGCGCGGCCGGCGGCCCCGGCGCCGGGGAGTTTTCCCCGAGCAGAGTGGATGGAGGCGCCGTGGCCAGGCGTCCGCCTCCGCCATGGCGGGCGGCCGGGGCGCCCGTGGAGGTGGCTGGCCTCTGTGGGGGAACGGAGTGATCTCTCACTCCACGGCTGTGACAAAGCCGCGAAAGGTGCCATTGTCGCCGGGACGGTCGGGGGGACTCGTGGCGCGGGACTCAGGGTTCCACATGCGGAGGCCCCCCGGCTCAGGCCCCTGGCAACGGAAGGCTGAGCAAGCAGGCCCGGGCCCGGGCCCGGCTTTCGGGGCTGGACGGCCCCAGCGGCCGGCGCCAGGGAGGGGACCCCCGGAGGCTGAGGAGCGGGAGGCGTCGGCCTCCCCGGGGCCCGCCTCCCGGAGCTCCTCCTGGCGTTGCCGGAACGCGACGACACGCGATCCCGCACAAAGCCCCGGAGGGGCGGCCCGGCGGCCCTGTGGTGCCCGAAGTGTGTTCGCCGGGCGTTTTCCGGCCAATTCTCACGAGCGTTCTGCCCAAATCGGGATCGATTTTGGCAGAACGCTCGTGAGAATTGGCCGGCGTTGGGCAGCCCTGGTCAGCGCCCAGTGCCGCGTGGAGCAGGGCGCTTTCTCGCTCGGGGCATGGCGCGGCCACCCGGAAAACGAGCCGCGACGATGGGGCGCGGCCGGCGGCCCCGGCGCCGGGGAGTTTTCCCCGAGCAGAGTGGATGGAGGCGCCGTGGCCGGGCGTCCGCCTCCGCCGTGGCAGGCGGCCGGGGCGCCCGTGGAGGGGGCTGGACTCTGTGGGGGAACGGAGTGACCTCTCAATCCATGGCTGGGACCAAACCGCAATAGGTGCCGTTGTCGCCGGGACGGTCGGGGGGACTCGTGGTGCGGGACTCAGGGTTCCCCATGCGGAGGTCCCCAGGCTCAGGCCCCTGGCAACGGAAGGCTGAGCAAGCAGGCCCGGGTCCGGGCCTAGCTTTCGGGGCTGGCCCGGCACCAGTGGCCGGCGCCAGAGAGGGGACCCCCGGAGGCTGAGGAGCGGGAGGCGTCGGCCTCCCCGGGGCCCACCTCCCGGAGCTCCTCCTGGCGGTGCCGGAACGCGACGACACGCGATCCCGGAAAGGGCCCCGGGGGGGCGGCCCTGCGGCCCTGTGGTGCCCGAAGTGTGTTCGCCGGGCGTTTTCCGGCCAATTCTCACGAGCGTTCTGCCCAAATCGGCATCGATTTGGGCAGAACGCTCGTGAGAATTGGCCGGCGTTGGGCAGCCCTGGTCAGCGCCCAGTGCCGCGTGGAGCAGGGCCCTTTCTCGCTCGGGGCATGGCGAGGCCACCCGGAAAACGAGCCGCGACGATGGGGCGCGGTCGGCAGCCCCGGCGCTGGGGAGTTTCCCAGAGCAGAGTGGATGGAGGCGCCGTGGCCGGGCGTCCGCCTCCGCTGTGGCGGGCGGCCGGGGCGCCCGTGAATGGGGCTGGCCTCTGTGGGGGAACGGAGTGATCTCTCACTCCACGGCTGGGACGAAGCCGCGAAAGGTGCCGTTGTCGCCGGGACGGTCGGGGGGACTCGTGGCGCGGGACTCAGGGTTCCCCATGCAGAGGCCCCCAGGCTCAGGCCCCTGGCAACGGAAGGCTGAGCAAGCAGGCCCGGGCCCGGGCCCGGGTTTCGGGGCTGGCCCGGCCCCAGCGGCCGGCGCCAGGGAGGGGACACCCGGAGGCTGAGGAGCGGGAGGCGTCGATCTCCCCGGGGCCCGCGTCCCGGAGCTCCTCCTGGCGGTGCCGGAAAGCGACGACACGCGATCCCGGACAGGGCCCCGGGGGGGCGGCCCTGCGGCCCTGTGGTGCCCGAAGTGTGTTCGCCGCGCGTTTTCCGGCCAATTCTCACGAGCGTTCTGCCCAAATCGGCATCGATTTGGGCAGAACGCTCGTGAGAATTGGCCGGCGTTGGGCAGCCCTGGTCAGCGCCGCGTTCTGCGTGAGCAGGGCCCTTTCTCGCTCGAGGCATGTCGCGGCCACCCGCAAAACGAGCCGCGACAATGGGGCGCGGTCGGCGGCCCCGGCGCCGGGGAGTTTCCCCGAGCAGAGTGGATGGAGGCGCCGTGGCCGTGCGTCCGCCTCCGCCGTGGCAGGCGGCCGGGGCGCCCGTGGAGGGGGCTGGCCTCTGTGGGGGTACGGAGTGATCTCTCACTCCACGGCTGGGACGAAGCCGCGAAAGGTGCCGTTGTTGCCGGGACGGTCGGGGGGACTCGTGGCGCAGGACTCAGGGTTCCCCATGCGGAGGCCCCCAGGCTCAGGCCCCTGGCAACGGAAGGCTGAGCAAGCAGGCCCGGGCCCGGTCCCGGGTTTCGGGGCTGGCCCGGCCCCAGCGGCCGGCGCCAGGGAGGGGACCCCCGGAGGCTGAGGAGCGGGAGGCGTCGGCCTCCCCGGGGCCCGCCTCCCGGAGCTCCTCCTGGCGGTGCCGGAACGCGACGACACGCGATCCCGGACAGGGCCCCGGGGGGGCGGCCCTGCGGCCCTCTGGGGCCCGAAGTGTGTTCACCGGGCGTTTTCCGGCCAATTCTCACGAGCGTTCTGCCCAAATCGGGATCGATTTGGGCAGAACGCTCGTGAGAATTGGCCGGCGTTGGGCAGCCCTGTTCAGCGCCCAGTGCCGCGTGGAGCAGGGCGCTTTCTCGCTCGGGGCATGGCGCGGCCACCCGGAAAACGAGCCGCGAAGATGGGGCGCGGCCGGCGGCCCCGGCGCCGGGGAGTTTTCCCCGAGCAGAGTGGATGGAGGTGCCGTGGCCGGGCGTCCGCCTCCGCCGTGGCGGGCGGCCGGGGCGCCCGTGGAGGGGGCTGGCCTCTGTGGGGGAACGGAGTGATCTCTCACTCCACGGCTGGGATGAAGCCGCGAAAGGTGCCGTTGTCGCCGGGACGGTCGGGGGGACTCGTGGCGCGGGACTCAGGGTTCCCCATGCGGAGGCCCCCAGGCTCAGGCCCCTGGCAACGGAAGGCTGAGCAAGCAGGCCCGGGCCCGGGCCCGGGTTTCGGGGCTGGCCCGGCCCCAGCGGCCGGCGCCAGGGAGGGGAACCCCGGAGGCTGAGGAGCGGGAGGCGTCGGCCTCCCCGGGGCCCGCCTCCCGGAGCTCCTCCTGGCGGTGCCGGAAAGCGACGACACGCGATCCCGCCCAGGGCCCCGGGGGGGCGGCCCTGCGGCCCTGTAGTGCCCGAAGTGTGTTCGCCGGGCGTTTTCCGGCCAATTCTCACGAGCGTTCTGCCCATATCGGGATCGATTTGGGCAGAACGCTCGTGAGAATTGGCCGGCGTTGGGCAGCCCTGTTCAGCGCCCAGTGCCGCGTGGAGCAGGGCGCTTTCTCGTTCGGGGCATGGCGCGGCCACCCGGAAAACGAGCCGCGACGATGGGGCGCGGCCGGCGGCCCTGGCGCCGGGGAGTTTTTCCCGAGCAGAGTGGATGGAGGCGCCGTGGCCGGGCGTCCGCCTCCGCTGTGGTGGGCGGCCGGGGCGCCCGTCGAGGGGACTGGCCTCTGTGGGGGAACGGAGTGATCTCTCACTCCACGGCCGGGACCAAGCCGCGAAAGGTGCCGTTGTCGCCGGGACGGTCGGGGGGACTCGTGGCGCGGGACTCAGGGTTCCCCATGCGGAGGCTCACATGCTCAGGCCCCTGGCAACGGAAGGCTGAGCAAGCAGGCCCGGGCCCGGGCCCGGGTTTCGGGGCTGGCCCGGCCCCAGCGGCCGGCGCCAGGGAGGGGAACACCGGAGGCTGAGGAGGGGGAGGCGTCGGCCTCCCCGGGGCCCGCCTCCCGGAGCTCCTCCTGGCGGTGCCGGAAAGCGACGACACGCGATCCCGGACAGGGCCCCGGGGGGGCGGCTCTGCGGCCCTGTAGTGCCCGAAGTGTGTTCGCCGGGCGTTTTCCGGCCAATTCTCACGAGCGTTCTGCCCAAATCGGGATCGATTTGGGCAGAACGCTCGTGAGAATTGGCCGGCGTTGGGCAGCCCTGGTCAGCGCCCAGTGCCGTGTGGAGCAGGGCGCTTTCTCGCTCGGGGCATGGCGCGGCCACCCGGAAAACGAGCCGCGACGATGGGGCGCGGCCGGCGGCCCCGGCGCCGGGGAGTTTTCCCGAGCAGAGTGGATGGAGGCGCCGTGGCCGGGCGTCCGCCTCCGCCGTGGCGGGCGGCCGGGGCGCCCGTGGAGGGGGCTGGCCCTGTGGGGGAACGGAGTGATCTCTCACTCCACGGCTGGGACCAAGCCGCGAAAGGTGCCGTTGTCGCCGGGACGGTCGGGGGGACTCGTGGCGCGGGACTCAGGGTTCCCCATGCGGAGGCCCCCAGGCTCAGGCCCCTGGCAACGGAAGGCTGAGCAAGGAGGCCCCGGCCCGGGCCTAGTTTTCGGGGCTGGCACGGCACCAGCGGCCGGCGCCAGGGAGGGGACCCCCGGAGGCTGAGGAGCGGGAGGCGTCGGCCTCCCCGGGGCCCGCCTCCCGGAGCTCCTCCTGGCGGTGCCGGAACGCGACGACACGCGATCCCGGACAGGGCCCCGGGGGGGCGGCCCTGCGGCCCTGTGGTGCCCGAAGCGTGTTCGCGGGGCGTTTTCCGGCCAATTCTCACGAGCGTTCTGCCCAAATCGGCATCGATTTGGGCAGAACGCTCGTGAGAATTGGCCGGCGTTGGGCAGCCCTGGTCAGCGCCCAGTGCCGCGTGGAGCAGGGCCCATTCTCGCTCGGGGCATGGCGAGGCCACCCGGAAAACGAGCCGCGACGATGGGGCGCGGTCGGCAGCCCCGGCGCCGGGGAGTTTCCCAGAGCAGAGTGGATGGAGGCGCCGTGGCCGGGCGTCCGCCTCCGCCGTGGCGGGCGGCCGGGGCGCCCGTGGAGGGGGCTGGCCTCTGTGGGGGAACGGAGTGATCTCTCACTCCACGGCTGGGACGAAGCTGCAAAAGGTGCCGTTGTCGCCGGGACGGTCGGGGGGACTCGTGGCGCGGGACTCAGGGTTCCCCATGCGGAGGCCCCCAGGCTCAGGCCCCTGGCAACGGAAGGCTGAGCAAGCAGGCCCGGGCCCGGGCCCGGGTTTCGGGGCTGGCCCGGCCCCAGCGGCCGGCGCCAGGGAGGGGACCCCCGGAGGCTGAGGAGCGGGAGGCGTCGGCCTCCCCGGGGCCCGCCTCCCGGAGCTCCTCCTGGCGGTGCCGGAACGCGACGACACGCGATCCCGGACAGGGCCCGGGGGGGCGGCCCTGCGGCCCTGTAGTGCCCGAAGTGTGTTCGCCGGGCGTTTTCCGGCCAATTCTCACGAGCGTTCTGCCCAAATGTGCATCGATTTGGGCAGAACGCTCGTGAGAATTGGCCGGCGTTGGGCAGCCCTGGTCAGCGCCCAGTGCCGCGTGGAGCAGGGCGCTTTCTCGCTCGGGGCATGGCGCGGCCACCCGGAAAACGCGCCGCGACGATGGGGCGCGGCCGGCGGCCCCGGCGCCGGGGAGTTTTCCCCGAGCAGAGTGGATGGAGGCGCCGTGGCCGGGCGTCCGCCTCCGCCGTGGCGGGCGGCCGGGGCGCCCGTGGAGGGGGCTGGCCTCTGTGGGGGAACGGAGTGATCTCTCACTCCACGGCTGGGACCAAGCCGCGAAAGGTGCCGTTGTCGCCGGGACGGTCGGGGGGACTCGTGGCGCGGGACTCAGGGTTCCCCATGCGGAGGCCCCCAGGCTCAGGCCCCTGGCAACGGAAGGCTGAGCAAGGAGGCCCGGGCCCAGGCCTAGCTTTCGGGGCTGGCCCGGCCCCAGCGGCCGGCGCCAGGGAGGGGACCCCCGGAGGCTGAGGAGCGGGAGGCGTCGGCCTCCCCGGGGCCCGCCTCCCGGAGCTCCTCCTGGCGGTGCCGGAACGCGACGACACGCGATCCCGGACAGGGCCCCGGGGGGGCGGCCCTGCGGCCCTCTGGTGCCCGAAGTGTGTTCGCCGGGCGTTTTCCGGCCAATTCTCACGAGCGTTCTGCCCAAATCGGGATCGATTTGGGCAGAACGCTCGTGAGAATTGGCCGGCGTTGGGCAGCCCTGGTCAGCGCCCAGTTCCGCGTGGAGCAGGGCCCTGTCTCGCTCGGGGCATGTCGCGGCCACCCGGAAAACGAGCCGCGACGATGGGGCGCGGCCGGCAGCCGCGGCGCCGGGGAGTTTTCCCCGAGCAGAGTGGATGGAGGCGCCGTGGCCGGGCGTCCGCCTCCGCCGTGGCGGGCGGCCGGGGCGCCCCTGGAGGGGGCTGGCCTCTGTGGGGAAACGGACTGGTCTCTCACTCCGCGGCTAGGACGAAGCCGCGAAAGGTGCCGTTGTCGCCGGGACGGTCGTGGGACTCGTGGCGCGGGACACACGTTTCCCCATCGGGAGGCCCCCAGGCTCAGGCCCCTGGCAACGGAAGGCTGAGCAAGCAGGCCCGGGCCCGGGCCCGGCTTTCGGGGCTGGCCCGGCCCCAGCTGCCGGCGCCAGGGAGGGGACCCCCGGAGGCTGTGGTGCGGGAGGCGTCGGCCTCCACCGGCACGCCTCCCGGAGCTCCTCCTGGCGGTGCCGGAACGCGACGACACGCGATCCCGGACAGGGCCCCGGGGGGGGCCGCCCTGCGGCCCTGTGGTGTCCGAAGTGTGCTCGCCGGGCGTTTTCCGGCCAATTCTCACGAGCGTTCTGCCCAAATCGGGATCGATTTGGGCAGAACGCTCGTGAGAATTGGCCGGCGTTGGGCAGCCCTGGTCAGCGCCCAGTTCCGCGTGGAGCAGGGCCCTTTCTCGCTCGGGGCATGTCGCGGCCACCCGGAAAACGAACCGCGACGATGGGGCGCGGCCGGCAGCCGCGGCGCCGGGGAGTTTTCCCCGAGCAGAGTGGATGGAGGCGCCGTGGCCGGGCGTCCGCCTCCGCCGTGGCGGGCGGCCGGGGCGCCCCTGGAGGGGGCTGGCCTCTGTGGGGAAACGGACTGGTCTCTCACTCCGCGGCTAGGACGAAGCCGCGAAAGGTGCCGTTGTCGCCGGGATGGTCGGGGGACTCGTGGCGCGGGACTCAGGGTTCCCCATGGGGAGGCCCTCAAGCTCAGGCCCCTGGCAACGGAAGGCTGAGCAAGCAGGCCCGGGCCCAGGCCCGGCTTTCGGGGCTGGCCCGGCCCCAGCGGCCGGCGCCAGGGAGGGGACCCCCGGAGGCTGAGGAGCGGGAGGCGTCGACCTCCCCCGGCACGCCTCCCTGAGCTCCTCCTGGCGGTGCCGGAACGCGACGACACGCGATCCCGGACAGGGCCCCGGGGGGGGGTGGCCCTGCGGCCCTGTGGTGCCCGAAGTGTGCTCGCCGGGCGTTTTCCGGCCAATTCTCACGAGCGTTCTGCCCAAATCGGGATCGATTTGGGCAGAACGCTCGTGAGAATTGGCCGGCGTTGGGCAGCCCTGGTCAGCGCCCAGTTCCGCGTGGAGCAGGGCCCTTTCTCGCTCGGGGCATGTCGCGGCCACCCGGAAAACGAGCCGCGACGATGGGGCGCGGCCGGCAGCCGCGGCGCCGGGGAGTTTTCCCCGAGCAGAGTGGATGGAGGCGCCGTGGCCGGGCGTCGGCCCCTGCCGTGGCGGGCGGCCGGGGCGCCCCTGGAGGGGGCTGGCCTCTGTGGGGAAACGGACTGGTCTCTCACTCCGCGGCTAGGACGAAGCCGCGAAAGATGCCGTTGTCGCCGGCCGGTCGGGGGACTCGTGGCGCGGGACTCAGGGTTCCCCATGGGGAGACCCCCAGGCTCAGGCCCCTGGCAACGGAAGGCTGAGCAAGCAGGCCCGGGCCCGGGCCGGGCTTTCAGGGCTGGCCCGGCCCCAGCTGCCGGCGCCAGGGAGGGGACCCCCGGAGGCTGAGGAGCGGGAGGCGTCGGCCTCCCGGCGGCACGCCTCCCGGAGCTCCTCCTGGCGGTGCCGGAACGCGACGACACGCGGTCCCGGACAGGGCCCCGGGGGGGGGCCTCCCTGCGGCCCTGTGGTGCCCGAAGTGTGTTCGCCGGGCGTTTTCCGGCCAATTCTCACGAGCGTTCTGCCCAAATCGGGATCGATTTGGGCAGAACGCTCGTGAGAATTGGCCGGCGTTGGGCAGCCCTGGTCAGCGCCCAGTTCCGCGTGGAGCAGGGCATTTCTCGCTCGGGGCATGTCGCGGCCACCTGGAAAACGAGCCGCGACGATGGGTCGCGGCCGGCAGCCACGGCGCCGGGGAGTTTTCCCCTAGCTGAGTGGATGGAGGCGCCGTGGCCGGGCGTCCGCCTCCGCCGTGGCGGGCGGCCGGGGCGCCACTGGAGGGGGCTGGCCTCTGTGGGGAAACGGACTGGTCTCTCACTCCGCGGCAAGGACGAAGCCGTGAAAGGTGCCAATGTCGCCGGGACGGTCGGGGGACTCGTGGCGCGGGACTCAAGGTTCCCCATGGGGAGGCCCCCAGGCTAAGGCCCCTGGCAACGGAAGGCTGAGCAAGCAGGCCCGGGCCCGTGCCCGGCTTTCGGGGCTGGCCCGGCCCCAGCTGCCGGCGCCACGGAGGGGACCCCCGGAGGCTGAGGAGCGGGAGGCGTCGGCCTCCCCCGGCACGCCTCCCGGAGCTCCTCCTGGCGGTGCCGGAACGCGACGACACGCGATCCCAGACAGGACCCCGGGGGGGGCGGCCCTGCGGCCCTGTGGTGCCCGAAGTGTGTTCGCCGGGCTTTTTCTGGCCAATTCTCACGGGCGTTCTGCCCAAATCGGGATCGATTTGGGCAGAAGGCTCGTGAGAATTGGCCGGCGTTGGGCAGCCCTGGTCAGTGCCCAGTTCCGCGTGGAGCAGGGCATTTCTCGCTCGGGGCATGTCGCGGACACCCGGAAAACGAGCCGCGACGATGGGGCTCGGCCGGCAGCCGCGGCGCCGGGGAGTTTTCCCCGAGCAGAGTGGATGGAGGTGTCGTGGCCGGGCGTCCGCCTCCGCCGTGGCGGGCGGCCGGGCGCCACTGGAGGGGGCTGGCCTCTGTGGGGAAACGGACTGGTCTCTCACTCCACGGCTAGGACGAAGCCGCGAAAGGTGCCGTTGTCGCCGGGACGGTCGGGGGACTCGTGGCGCGCTACTCAGGGTTCCCCATGGGGAGGCCCCCAGGCTCAGGCCAGTGGCAACGGAAGGCTGAGCAAGCAGGCCCGGGCCCGGGCCCGGCTTTCGGGGCTGGCCCGGCCCCAGCGGCCGGCGCCAGGGAGGGCACCCCCGGAGGCTGAGGAGCGGGAGGCGTCGGCCTCCCCGCGGCACGCCTCCCGGAGCTCCTCCTGGCGGTGCCGGAACGCGACGACACGCGATCCCGGACAGGCCCCGGGGTGGCCGCCCTGCGGCCCTGTGGTGCCCGAAGTGTGTTCGCCGGGCGTTTTCCGGCCAATTCTCACGAGCGTTCTGCCCAAATCGGGATAGATTTGGGCAGAACGCTCGTGAGAATTGGCCGGCGTTGGGCAGCCCTGGTCAGCGCCCAGTTTCGCGTGGAGCAGGGCCCTGTCTCGCTCGGGGCATGTCGCGGCCACCCGGAAAACGAGCCGCGACGATGGGGCGCGGCCGGCAGCCGCGGCGCCGGGGAGTTTTCCCCGAGCAGAGTGGATGGAGGCGCCGTGGCTGGGCGTCCGCCTCCACCGTGGCGGGCGGCCAGGGCGCCCCTGGAGGGGGCTGGCCTCTGTGGGGAAACGGACTGGTCTCTCACTCCGCGGCTAGGACGAAGCCGCGAAAGGTGCCGTTGTCGCCGGGACGATCGGGGGACTCGTGGCGCGGGACACACATTTCCCCATCGGGAGGCCCCCAGGCTTAGGCCCCTGGCAACGGAAGGCTGAGCAAGCAGGCCCGGGCCCGGGCCCGGCTTTCGGGGCTGGCCCGGCCCCAGCTGCCGGCGCCAGGGAGGGGACCCCCGGAGGCTGAGGAGCGGGAGGCCTCGGCCTCCCCGCGGCACGCCTCCCGGAGCTCCTCCTCGCGGTGCCGGAACGCGACGACACGCGATCCCGGACAGGGCCCCAGAGGGGGCCGCCCTGCGGCCCTGTGGTGCCCGAAGTGTGTTCGCCGGGTGTTTTCCGGCCAATTCTCACGAGCGTTCTGTGCAAATCGGGATCGATTTGGCAGAACGCTCGTGAGAATTGGCCGGCGTTGGGCAGCCCTGGTCAGCGACCAGTTCCGCGTGGAGCAGGGCCCTTTCTCGCTCGGGGCATGTTGCGGCCACCCGGAAAACAAGCCGCGACGATGGGCTGCGGCCGGCAGCCGCGGTGCCGTGGAGTTTTCCCCGAGCAGAGTGGATGGAGGCGCCGTGGCCGGGCATCCGCCTCCGCCGTGGCGGGCGGCCGGGGCGCCCCTGGAGGGGGCTGGCCTCTGTGGGGAAGTGGACTTTTCTCTCTCCGCGGCTAGGACGAAGCCGCGAAAGGTGCTGTTGTCGCCGGGACGGTCGGGGGACTCGTGGCGCGGGACTCAGGGTTCCCCATGGGGAGGCCCCCAGGCTCAGGCCCCTGGCAACGGAAGGCTGAGCAAGCAGGACCGGGCCCGGGCCCGGCTTTCGGGGCTGGCCCGGCCCCAGCGGCCGGCGCCAGGGAGTGGAACCCCGGAGGATGAGGAGCGGAAGGCGCCGGCCTCCCCGGGGCCCGCCTCCCGGAGTTCCTCCTGGCGGTGCCGGAACGCGACGACACGCGATACCGGACAGGGCCCGGGGGGGGCGGCCCTGCGGCCCTCTGGTGCCCGAAGTGTGTTCGCCGGGCGTTTTCCGGCCAATTCTCACGAGCGTTCTGCCCAAATCGGGATCGATTTGGGCAGAACGCTCGTGAGAATTGGCCGGCGTTGGGAAGTCCTGGTCAGCGCCCAGGGCCGCGTGGAGCAGGGCCCTTTCTCGCTCGGGGCATGGCGCGGCCACCCGGAAAACGAGCCGTGACGATGGGGCGCGGCCGGCAGCCGCGGCGCCGGGGAGTTTTCCCCGAGTAGAGTGGATGGAGGCGCCGTGGCCGGGCGTCCGCCTCCGCCGTGGCGGGCGGCCGGGGCGCCCGTGGAGGGGGCTGGCCTCTGTGGGGGAACGGAGTGATCTCTCACTCCACGGCTGGGACGAAGCCGCGAAAGGTGCTGTTGTCGCCGGGACGGTCGGGGGACTCGTGGCGCGGGACTCAGGGTTCCCCATGGGGAGGCCCCCAGGCTCAGGCCAGTGGCAACGGAAGGCTGAGCAAGCAGACCCGGGCCCGGGCCCGGGTTTCGGGGCTGGCCCGGCCCCAGCTGCCGGCGCCAGGGAGGGGACCACCGGAGGCTGAGGAGTGGGAGGCGTCGGCCTCCCGGCGGCACGCCTCCCAGAGCTCCTCCTGGCGGTGCCGGAACGCGACGACACGCGATCCCGGACAGGGCCCGGGGGGGGGCGGCCATGAGGCCCTGTGGTGCCCGAAGTGTGTTCGCCGGGCGTTTTCCGGCCAATTCTCACGAGCGTTCTGCCCAAATCGGGATCGATTTGGGCAGAACGCTCGTGAGAATGGGCCGGCGTTGGGCAGCCCTGGTCAGCGCCCAGTTCCGCGTGGAGCAGGGCATTTCTCGCTCGGGGCATGTCGCGGCCACCCGGAAAACGAGCCGCGACAATGGGGCGCGGCCGGGAGCCGCGGCGCCGGGGAGTTTTCCCCGAGCAGAGTGGATGGAGGCGCCGTGGCCGGGCGTCCGCCTCCGCCGTGGCGGGCGGCCGGGGCGCCCCTGGAGGGGGCTGGCCTCTGTGGGGAAACGGACTGGTCTCTCACTCCGCGGCTAGGACGAAGCCGCGAAAGGTGCCGTTGTCGCCGGGACGGTCTGGGGACTCGTGGCGCGGGACTCAGGGTTCCCCATGGGGAGGCCCCCAGGCTCAGGCCCATGGCAACGGAAGGCTGAGCAAGCAGGCCCGGGCCCGGGCCCGGCTTTCGGGGCTGGCCCGGCCCAAGCTGCCGGCGCCAGGCAGGGGACCCCCGGAGGCTGAGGAGCGGGAGGCGTCGGCCTCCCAGCGGCACGCCTCCCGGAGATCCTCCTGGCGGTGCCGGAACGCGACGACACGCGATCCCGAACAGGGCCCAGGGGGGGGGCCGCCCTGCGGCCCTGTGGTGCCGGAAGTGAGTTCGACGGGCGTTTTCCGGCCAATTCTCACGAGCATTCTGTGAAAATCGGGATCGATTTGGGCAGAACGCTCGTGAGAATTGACCGGCGTTGGGCAGCCCTGGTCAGCGCCCAGTTCCGCGTGGAGCAGGGCCCTTTCTCGCTCGGGGCATGTCGCGGCCACCCGGAAAACGAGCCGCGACGATGGGGCGCGGCCGGCAGCCGCGGCGCCGGGGAGTTTTCCCCGAGCAGAGTGGATGGAGGCGTCGTGGCCGGGCGTCCGCCTCCGCCGGGGCGGGCGGCCGGGGCGCCCCTGGAGGGGGCTGGCCTCTGTGGGGAAACGGACTGGTCTCTCACTCCGCGGCTAGGACGAAGCCGCGAAAGGTGCCGTTGTCGCCGGGACGGTCGGGGGACTCGTGGCGCGGGACTCAGGGTTCCCCATGTGGAGGCCCCCAGGCTCAGGCCAGTGGCAACGGAAGGCTGAGCAAGCAGACCCGGGCCCGGGCCCGGGTTTCGGGGCTGGCCCGGCCCCAGCTGCCGGCGCCAGGGAGGGGACCACCGGAGGCTGAGGAGTGGGAGGCGTCGGCCTCCCGGCGGCACGCCTCCCAGAGCTCCTCCTGGCGGTGCCGGAACGCGACGACACGCGATCCCGGACAGGGCCCGGGGGGGGGCGGCCATGAGGCCCTGTGGTGCCCGAAGTGTGTTCGCCGGGCGTTTTCCGGCCAATTCTCACGAGCGTTCTGCCCAAATCTGGATCGATTTGGGCAGAACGCTCGTGAGAATGGGCCGGCGTTGGGCAGCCCTGGTCAGCGCCCAGTTCCGCGTGGAGCAGGGCATTTCTCGCTCGGGGCATGTCGCGGCCACCCGGAAAACGAGCCGCGACGATGGGGCGCGGCCGGCAGCCGCGGCGCCGGGGAGTTTTCCCCGAGCAGAGTGGATGGAGGCGCCGTGGCCGGGCGTCCGCCTCCGCCGTGGCGGGCGGCCGGGGCGCCCCTGGAGGGGGCTGGCCTCTGTGGGGAAATGGACTCGTCTCACTCCGCGGCTAGGACGAAGCCGCGAAAGGTGCCGTAGTCGCCGGGACGGTTGGGGGACTCGTGGCGCGGGACTCAAGGTTCCCCATCGGGAGGCCCCCAGGCTCAGGCCCTTGGCAACGGAAGGCTGAGCAACTAGGCCCGGGCCCGGGCCCGGCTTTCGGGGCTGGCCCGGCCGCAGCTGCCGGCGCCAGGGTGGGGACCCCCGGAGGCTTAGGAGCGGGAGGCGTCGGCCTCCCCGCGGCACGCCTCCCGGAGCTCCTCCTGGCGGTGCCGGAACGCGACGACACGCGATCCCAGACAGGGCCCCGGGGGGGGCGGCCCTGCGGCCCTGTGGTGCCCGAAGTGTGTTCGCCGGGCGTTTTCCGGCCAATTCTCACGAGCGTTCTGCCCAAATCGAGATCGATTTGGGCAGAACGCTCGTGAGAATAGGCCGGCGTTGGGCAGTCCTGGTCAGCGCCCAGTTCCGCGTGGAGCAGGGCATTTCTCGCTCGGGGCATGTCGCGGCCACCCGGAAAACGAGCCGCGACGATGGGGCTCGGCCGGCAGCCACGGCGCCGGGGAGTTTTCCCCTAGCAGAGTGGATGGAGGCGCCGTGGCCGGGCGTCCGCCTCCGCCGTGGCGGGCGGCCGGGGAGCCCCCGGAGGGGGTTGGCCTCTGTGGGGAAACGGACTGGTCTCTCAATCCGCGGCTAGGATGAAGCCGCGAAAGGTGCCGTTGTCGCCGGGACGGTCGGGGGACTCGTGGCGCGGGACTCAGGGTTCCCCAAGGGGAGGCCCCCAGGCTCAGGACCCTGGCAACAGAAGGCTGAGCAAGCAGGCCCGGGCCCGGTTTTCGGGGCTAGCCCGGCCCCAGCTGCCGGCGCCAGAGAGGGGACCCCCGGAGGCTGAGGAGCGGGAGGCGTCGGCCTCCCCAAGGCACGCCTCCCGGACCTCCTCCTGGCGGTGCCGGAACGCGACGACACGCGATCCCGGACAGGGCCCGGGAGGGGGCGGCCATGAGGCCCTGTGGTGCCCGAAGTGTGTTCGCCGGGCGTTTTCCGGCCAATTCTCACGAGCGTTCTGCCCAAATCGGGATCGGTTTGGGCAGAACGCTCGTGAGAATGGGCCGGCGTTGGGCAGCCCTGGTCAGCGCCCAGTTCCGCGTGGAGCAGGGCATTTTTCGCTCGGGGCATGTCGCGGCCACCCGGAAAACGAGCCGCGACGATGGGGCGCGGCCGGCAGCCGCGGCGCCGGGGAGTTTTCCCCGAGCAGAGTGGATGGAGGCGCCGTGGCCGGGCGTCCGCCTCCGCCGGGGCGGGCGGCCGGGGCGCCCCTGGAGGGGGCTGGCCTCTGTGGGGACACGGACTGGTCTCTCACTCCGCGGCTAGGACGAAGCCGCGAAAGGTGCCCTTGTCGCCGGGACGGTCGGGGGACTCGTGGCGCGGGACTCAGGGATCCCCATGGGGAGACCCCCAGGCTCAGGCCCCTGGCAACCGAAGGCTGAGCAAGCAGGCCCGGGCCCGGGCCCGGCTTTCGGGGCTGGCCCGGCCCCAGGTGCCGGCGCCAGGAAGGGGACCCCCGGAGTCTGAGGAGCGGGAGGCGTCGGCCTCCCGGCGGCACGCCTCCCGGAGCTCCTCCTGGCGGTGCCGGAACGCGACGACACGCGGTCCCGGACAGGGCCCCGGGGGGGCCTCCCTGCGGCCCTGTGGTGCCCGAAGTGTGTTCGCCGGGCGTTTTCCGGCCAATTCTCACGAGCGTTCTGCCCAAATCGGGATCGATTTGGGCAGAACGCTCGTGAGAATTGGCCGCCGTTGGGCAGCCCTGGTCAGCGCCCAGTTCCGCGTGGAGCAGGGCATTTCTCGCTCGGGGCATGTCGCGGCCACCTGGAAAACGAGCCGCGACGATGGGTCGCGGCCGGCAGCCACGGCGCCGGGGAGTTTTCCCCTAGCTGAGTGGATGGAGGCGCCGTGGCCGGGCGTCCGCCTCCGCCCTGGCGGGCGGCCGGGGCGCCACTGGAGGGGGCTGGCCTCTGTGGGGAAACGGACTGGTCTCTCACTCCGCGGCTAGGACGAAGCCGCGAAAGGTGCCGTTGTCGCCGGGACGGTCGGGGGACTCGTGGCGCGGGACTCAGGGTTCCCCATGGGGAGGCCCCCAGGCTCAGGCCCCTGGCAACGGAAGGCTGAGCAAGCAGGCCCAGGCTCGGGCCCGGCTTTCGGGGCTGGCCCGGCCCGAGCTGCCGGCGCCAGGGAGGGGACCCCCGGAGGCTGAGGAGCGGGAGGCGTCGGCCTCCCCGCGGCACGCCTCCCGGAGCTCCTCCTGGCGGTGCCGGAACGCGACGACACGCGGTCCCGGACAGGGCCCCGGGGGGGGCCGACCTGCGGCCCTGTGATGCCCGAAGTGTGTTCGCCGGGCGTTTTCCGGCCAATTCTCACGAGCGTTCTGCCCAATTCGGGATCGATTTGGGCAGAACGCTCGTGAGAATTGGCCGGCGTTGGGCAGCCCTGGTCAGCGCCCAGTTCCGCGTGGAGCAGGGCCCTTTCTCGCTCGGGGCATGGCGCGGCCACCCGGAAAACGAGCCGCGACGAGGGGGCGCGGCCGGCCGCCGCGGCGCCGGGGAGTTTTCCCCGAGCAGAGTGGATGGAGGCGCCGTGGCCGGGCGTCCGCCTCCGCCGTGGCGGGCGGCCGGTGCGCCCCTGGAGGGGGCTGGCCTCTGTGGGGAAACGGACTGGTCTCTCACTCCGCGGCTAGGATGAAGCCGCGAAAGGTGCCGTTGTGGCCGGGACGGTCGGGGGACTCGTGGCGCGGGACTCAGGGTTCCCCATGGGGAGGCCCCCAGGCTCAGGCCCCTGGCAACGGAAGGCTGAGCAAGCAGGCCCAGGCTCGGGCCCGGCTTTCGGGGCTGGCCCGGCCCCAGCTGCCGGCGCCAGGGAGGGGACCCCCGGAGGCTGAGGAGCGGGAGGCGTCGGCCTCCCCGCGGCACGCCTCCCGGAGCTCCTCCTGGCGGTGCCGGAACGCGAAGACACGCGGTCCCGGACAGGGCCCCGGGGGGGGGCCGACCTGCGGCCCTGTGATGCCCGAAGTGTGTTCGCCGGGCGTTTTCCGGCCAATTCTCACGAGCGTTCTGCCCAATTCGGGATCGATTTGGGCAGAACGCTCGTGAGAATTGCCCGGCGTTGGGCAGTCCTGGTCAGCGCCAAGTTCCGCGTGGAGCAGGGCCCTTTCTCGCTCGGGGCATGTCGCGGCCACCCGGGAAATGAGCCGCGACGATGGGGCGCGGCCGGCAGCCGCAGCGCCGGGGAGTTTGCCCCGAGCAGAGTGGATGGAGGCGCCGTGGCCGGGCGTCCGCCTCCGCCGTGGCGGGCGGCCGGGGCGCCCCTGGAGGGGGCTGGCCTCTGTGGGGAAACGGACTGGTCTCTCATTCCGCGGCTAGGACGAAGCCGCGAAAGGTGCCGTTGTGGCCGGGACGGTCGGGGGATTCGTGGCGCGGGACTCAGGGTTCCCCATGGGGAGGCCCCCAGGCTCAGGCCCCTGGCAACGGAAGGCTGAGCAAGCAGGCCCGGGGCCGGGCCCGGCTTTCGGGGCTGGCCCGGCCCCAGCTGTCGGCACCAGGGAGGGGACCCCCGGAGGCTGAGGAGCGGGTGGCGTCGGCCTCCCCGCGGCACGCCTCCCGGAGCTCCTCCTGGCGGTGCCGGAACGTGACGACACGCGGTCCCGGACAGGGCCCAGGGGGGGGCCGACCTGCGGCCCTGTGGTTCCCGAAGTGTGTTCGCCGGGCGTTTTCCGGCCAATTCTCACGAGCGTTCTGCCCAAATCGGGATCGATTTGGGCAGAACGCTCGTGAGAATTGGCCGGCGTTGGGCAGCCCTGGTCAGCGCCCAGTTCCGCGTGGAGCAGGGCCCTTTCTCGCTCGGGGCATGTCGCGGCCACCCGGAAAACGAGCCGCGACGATGGGGCGCGGCCGGCGGCCCCGGCGCCGGGGAGTTTTCCCCGAGCAGAGTGGATGGAGGCGCCGTGGCCGGGCGTCCGCCTCGGCCGTGGCGGGCGGCCGGGGCGCCCCTGGAGGGGGCTGGCCTCTGTGGGGAAACGGACTGGTCTCTCACTCCGCGGCTAGGACGAAGCCGCGAAAGGTGCCGTTGTGGCCGGGACGGTCGGGGGACTCGTGGCGCGGGACTCAGGGTTCCCCATGGGGAGGCCCCCAGGCTCAGGCCCCTGGCAACGGAAGGCTGAGCAAGCAGGCCCGGGCCCGGGCCCGGCTTTCGGGGCTGGCCCGGCCCCAGCTGCCGGCGCCAGGGAGGGGACCCCCGGAGGCTGAGGAGCGGGAGGCGTCGGCCTCCCCGCGGCACGCCTCCCGGAGCTCCTCCTGGCGGTGCAGGAACGCGACGACACGCGGTCCCGGACAGGGCCCCGGGGGGGGCCGCCCTGCGGCCCTGTGGTGCCCGAAGTGTGTTCGCCGGGCGTTTTCCGGCCAATTCTCACGAGCATTCTGCCCAATCGGGATCGATTTGGGCAGAACGCTCGTGAGAATTGGCCGGCGTTGGGCAGTCCTGGTCAGCGCCAAGTTCCGCGTGGAGCAGGGCCCTTTCTCGCTCGGGGCATGTGGCGGCCACCCGGGAAACGAGCCGCGACGATGGGGCGCGGCCGGCAGCCGCAGCGCCGGGGAGTTTGCCCCGAGCAGAGTGGATGGAGGCGCCGTGGCCAGGCGTCCGCCTCCGCCGTGGCGGGTGGCCGGGGCCCCCCTGGAGGGGGCTGGCCTCTGTGGGGAAACGGACTGGTCTCTCATTCCGCGGCTTGGACGAAGCCGCGAAAGGTGCCGTTGTGGCCGGGACGGTCGGGGGACTCGTGGCGCGGGACTCAGGGTTCCCCATGGGGTGGCCCCCAGGCTCAGGCCCCTGGCAACGGAAGGCTGAGCAAGCAGGCCCGGACCCGGGCCCGGCTTTCGGGCCTGGCCCGGCCCCAGCTGCCGGCGCCAGGGAGGGGACCCCCGGAGGCTGAGGAGTGGGAGGCGTCGGCCTCCCCGCGGCACGCCTCCCGGAGCTCCTCCTGGCGGTGCCGGAACGCGACGACACGCGGTCCCGGACAGGGCCCCGGGGGGGGCGGCCCTGCGGCCCTGTGGTGCCCGAAGTGTGTTCGCCGGGCGTTTTCCGGCCAATTCACACGAGCGTTCTGCCCAAATCGGGATCGATTTGGGCAGAACGCTCGTGAGAATTGGCCGGCGTTGGGCAGCCCTGGTCAGCGCCCAGTTCCGCGTGGAGCAGGGCCCTTTCTCGCTCGGGGCATGTCGCGGCCACCCGGAAAACGAGCCGCGACGATGGGGCGCGGCCGGCAGCCGCGGCGCCGGGGAGTTTTCCCCGAGCAGAGTGGATGGAGGCGCCGTGGCCGGGCGTCCGCCTCTGCCGTGGCGGGCGGCAGGGGCGCCCCTGGAGGGGGCTGGCCTCTGTGGGGAAACGGACTGGTCTCTCACTCCGCGGCTAGGACGAAGCCGCGAAAGGTGCCGTTGTCGCCGGGACGGTCGTGGGACCCGTGGCGCGGGACTCAGGGATCCCCATGGGGAGGCCCCCAGGCTCAGGCCCCTGGCAACGGAAGGCTGAGCAAGCAGGCCCGGGCCCGGGCCCGGGTTTCGGGGCTGGCCCGGGATCAGCTGCCGGAGCCAGGGAGGGGACCCCCGGAGGCTGAGGAGCGGGAGGCGTCGGCCTCCCCGCGGCAGGCCTCCCAGAGCTCCTCCTGGCGGTGCCGGAACGCGACGACACGCGATCCCGGACAGGGCCCCGGGGGGGGCCGCCCTGCGGCCCTGTGGTGCCCGAAGCGTGTTCGCCGGGCGTTTTCCGGCCAATTCTCACGAGCGTTCTGCCCAAATCGGGATCGATTTGGGCAGAACGCTCGTGAGAATTGGCCGGCGTTGGGCAGCCCTGGTCAGCGCCCAGTTCCGCGTGGAGCAGGGCCCTTTCTCGCTCGGGGCATGACGCGGCCACCCGGAAAACAAGCCGCGACGATGGGGCGCGGCCGGCAGCCGCGGCGCCGGGGAGTTTTCCACGAGCAGAGTGGATGGAGGCGCCGTGGCCGGGCGTCCGCCTCCGCCGTGGCGGGCGGCCGGGGCGCCCCTGGAGGGGGCTGGCCTCTGTGGGGAAACGGACTGGTCTCTCACTCCGCGGCTAGGACGAAGCCGCGAAAGGTGCCGTTGTGGCCGGGACGGTCGGGGGACTCGTGGCGCGGGACTCAGGGTTCCCCATGGGGAGGCCCCCAGGCTCAGGCCCCTGGCAACAGAAGGCTGAGCAAGCAGGCCCGGGCCCGGGCCCGGCTTTCGGGGCTGGCCCGGCACCAGCTGCCGGAGCCAGGGAGGGGACCCCCGGAGGCTGAGGAGCGGGAGGCGTCGGCCTCCCCGCGGCACGCCTCCCGGAGCTCCTCCTGGCGTTGCCGGAACGCGACGACACGCGGTCCCGGACAGGGCCCCGGGGGGGGCCGACCTGCGGCCCTGTGATGCCCGAAGTGTGTTCGCCGGGCGTTTTCCGGCCAATTCTCACGAGCGTTCTGCCCAAATCGGGATCGATTTGGGCAGAACGCTCGTGAGAATTGGCCGGCGTTGGGCAGCCCTGGTCAGCGCCCAGTTCCGCGTGGAGCAGGGCCCTTTCTCGCTCGGGGAATGTCACGGCCACCCGGAAAACGAGCCGCGACGATGGGGCGCGGCCGGCCGCCGCGGCCCCGGGGAGTTTTCCCCGAGCAGAGTGGATGGAGGCGCCGTGGCGGGGCGTCCGCATCCGCCGTGGCGGGCGGCCGGGGCGCCCCTGGAGGGGGCTGGCCTCTGTGGGGAAACGGACTGGTCTCTCACTCCGCGGCTAGGACGAAGCCGCGAAAGGTGCCGTTGTGGCCGGGACGGTTGGGGGACTCGTGGAGCGGTACTCAGGGTTCCCCATGGGGAGGCCCCCAGGCTCAGGCCCCTGGCAACGGAAGGCTGAGCAAGCAGGCCCGGGCCCGGGCCCGCCTTTCGGGGCTGGCCCGGCCCCAGCTGCCGGCGCCAGGGAGGGGACCCCCGGAGGCTGAGGAGCGGGAGGCGTCGGCCTCCCCGCGGCACGCCTCCCGGAGCTCCTCCTGGCGGTGCAGGAACGCGACGACACGCGGTCCCGGACAGGGCCCCGGGGGGGGGCCGCCCTGCGGCCCTGTGGTGCCCGAAGTGTGTTCGCCGGGCGTTTTCCGGCCAATTCTCACGAGCATTCTGCCCAATCGGGATCGATTTGGGCAGAACGCTCGTGAGAATTGGCCGGCGTTGGGCAGTCCTGGTCAGCGCCAAGTTCCGCGTGGAGCAGGGCCCTTTCTCGCTCGGGGCATGTGGCGGCCACCCGGGAAACGAGCCGCGACGATGGGGCGCGGCCGGCAGCCGCAGTGCCGGGGAGTTTGCCCCGAGCAGAGTGGATGGAGGCGCCGTGGCCGGGCGTCCGCCTCCGCCGTGGCGGGTGGCCGGGGCGCCCCTGGAGGGGGCTGGCCTCTGTGGGGAAACGGACTGGTCTCTCATTCCGCGGCTTGGACGAAGCCGCGAAAGGTGCCGTTGTGGCCGGGACGGTCGGGGGACTCGTGGCGCGGGACTCAGGGTTCCCCATGGGGTGGCCCCCAGGCTCAGGACCCTGGCAACGGAAGGCTGAGCAAGCAGGCCCGGACCCGGGCCCGGCTTTCGGGCCTGGCCCGGCCCCAGCTGCCGGCGCCAGGGAGGGGACCCCCGGAGGCTGAGGAGTGGGAGGCGTCGGCCTCCCCGCGGCACGCCTCCCGGAGCTCCTCCTGGCGGTGCCGGAACGCGACGACACGCGGTCCCGGACAGGGCCCCGGGGGGGGCCGCCCTGCGGCCCTGTGGTGCCCGAAGTGTGTTCGCCGGGCCTTTTCCGGCCAATTCTCACGAGCGTTCTGCCCAAATCGGGATCGATTTGGGCAGAACGCTCGTGAGAATTGGCCGGCGTTGGGCAGCCCTGGTCAGCGCCCAGTTCCGCGTGGAGCAGGGCCCTTTCTCGCTCGGGGCATGTCGCGGCCACCCGGAAAACGAGCCGCGACGATGGGGCGCGGCCGGCAGCCGCGGCGCCGGGGAGTTTTCCCCGAGCAGAGTGGATGGAGGCGCCGTGGCCGGGCGTCCGCCTCTGCCGTGGCGGGCGGCAGGGGCGCCCCTGGAGGGGGCTGGCCTCTGTGGGGAAACGGACTGGTCTCTCACTCCGCGGCTAGGACGAAGCCGCGAAAGGTGCCGTTGTCGCCGGGACGGTCGTGGGACTCGTGGCGCGGGACTCAGGGATCCCCATGGGGAGGCCCCCAGGCTCAGGCCCCTGGCAACGGAAGGCTGAGCAAGCAGGCCCGGGCCCGGGCCCGGGTTTCGGGGCTGGCCCGGGATCAGCTGCCGGAGCCAGGGAGGGGACCCCCGGAGGCTGAGGAGCGGGAGGCGTCGGCCTCCCCGCGGCAGGCCTCCCAGAGCTCCTCCTGGCGGTGCCGGAACGCGACGACACGCGATCCCGGACAGGGCCCCGGGGGGGGCCGCCCTGCGGCCCTGTGATGCCCGAAGTGTGTTCGCCGGGCGTTTTCCGGCCAATTCTCACGAGCGTTCTGCCCAATTCGGGATCGATTTGGGCAGAACGCTCGTGAGAATTGGCCGGCGTTGGGCAGTCCTGGTCAGCGCCAAGTTCCGCGTGGAGCAGGGCCCTTTCTCGCTCGGGGCATGTCGCGGCCACCCGGAAAACGCGCCGCGACGATGGGGCGCGGCCGGCAGCCGCAGCGCCGGGGAGTTTGCCCCGAGCAGAGTGGATGGAGGCGCCGTGGCCGGGCGTCCGCCTCCGCCGTGGCGGGCGGCCGGGGCGCCCCTGGAGGGGGCTGGCCTCTGTGGGGAAACGGACTGGTCTCTCACTCCGCGGCTAGGACGAAGCCGCGAATGGTGCCGTTGTGGCCGGGACGGTCGGGGGACTCGTGGCGCGGGACTCATGGTTCCCCATGGGGTGGCCCCCAGGCTCAGGCCCCTGGCAACGGAAGGCTGAGCAAGCAGGCCCGGGCCCGGGCCCGGCCCCAGCTGCTGGCGCCAGGGAGGGGACCCCCGGAGGCTGAGAAGCGGGAGGCGTCGGCCTCCCCGCGGCACGCCTCCCGGAGATCCTCCTGTCGGTGCCGGAACGCGACGACACGCGATCCCGGACAAGGCCCCGGGGGGGGCCGTCCTGCGGCCCTGTGGTGCCCGAAGTGTGTTCGCCGGGCGTTTTCCGGCCAATTCTCACGAGCGTTCTGCCCAAATCGGGATCGATTTGGGCAGAACGCTCGTGAGAATTGGCCGGCGTTGGGCAGCCCTGGTCAGCGCCCAGTTCCGCGTGGAGCAGGGCCCTTTCTCGCTCGGGGAATGTCGCGGCCACCCGGAAAACGAGCCGCGACGATGGGGCGCGGCCGGCCGCCGCGGCACCGGGGAGTTTTCCCCGAGCAGAGTGGATGGAGGCGCCGTGGCGGGGCGTCCGCATCCGCCGTGGCGGGCGGCCGGGGCGCCCCTGGAGGGGGCTGGCCTCTGTGGGGAAACGGACTGGTCTCTCACTCCGCGGCTAGGACGAAGCCGCGAAAGGTGCCGTTGTGGCCGGGACGGTCGGGGGACTCGTGGCGCGGGACTCAGGGTTCCCCATGGGGAGGCCCCCAGGCTCAGGCCCCTGGCAACGGAAGGCTGAGCAAGCAGGCCCGGGCCCGGGCCCGGCTTTTGGGGCTGGCCCGGCCCCAGCTGCCGGCGCCATGGAGGGGACCCCCGGAGGCTGAGGAGCGGGAGGCGTCGGCCTCCCCGCGGCACGCCTCCCGGATCTCCTCCTGGCGGTGCAGGAACGCGACGACACGCGGTCCCGGACAGGGCCCCGGGGGGGGCCGCCCTGCGGCCCTGTGGTGCCCGAAGTGTGTTCGCCGGGCGTTTTCCGGCCAATTCACACGAGCATTCTGCCCAATCGGGATCGATTTGGGCAGAACGCTCGTGTGAATTGGCCGGCGTTGGGCAGCCCTGGTCAGCGCCCAGTTCCGCGTGGAGCAGGGCCCTTTCTCGCTCGGGGCATGTCGCGGCCACCCGGAAAACGAGCCGCGACGATGGGGCGCGGCCGGCAGCCGCGGCGCCGGGGAGTTTTCCCCGAGCAGAGTGGATGGAGGCGCCGTGGCCGGGCGTCCGCCTCCGCCGTGGCGGGCGGCCGGGGCGCCCCTGGAGGGGGCTGGCCTCTGTGGGGAAACGGACTGGTCTCTCACTCCGCGGCTAGGACGAAGCCGCGAAAGGTGCCGTTGTCGCCGGGACGGTCGGGGGACTCGTGGCGCGGGACTCAGGGTTCCCCATGGGGAGGCCCCCAGGCTCAGGCCCCTGGCAACAGAAGGCTGAGCAAGCAGGCCCGGGCCCGGCCCCGGCTTTCGGGGCTGGCCCGGCACCAGCTGCCGGAGCCAGGGAGGGGACCCCCGGAGGCTGAGGAGCGGGAGGCGTCGGCCTCCCCGCGGCACGCCTCCCGGAGCTCCTCCTGGCGGTGCCGGAACGTGACGACACGCGATCCCGGACAGGGCCCCGGGGGGGCGGCCCGGCGGCCCTGTGGTGCCCGAAGCGTGTTCGCCGGGCGTTTTCCGGCCAATTCTCACGAGCGTTCTGCCCAAATCGGGATCGATTTGGGCAGAACGCTCGTGAGAATTGGCCGGCGTTGGGCAGCCCTGGTCAGCGCCCAGTTCCGCGTGGAGCAGGGCCCTTTCTCGCTCGGGGCATGACGCGGCCACCCGGAAAACGAGCCGCGACGATGGGGCGCGGCCGGCAGCCGCGGCGCCGGGGAGTTTTCCCCGAGCAGAGTGGATGGAGGCGCCGTGGCCGGGCGTCCGTCTCCCCGTGGCGGGCGGCCGGGGCGCCCCTGGAGGGGGCTGGCCTCTGTGGGGAAACGGACTGGTCTCTCACTCCGCGGCTAGGACGAAGCCGCGAAAGGTGCCGTTGTCGCCGGGACGGTCGGGGGACTCGTGGCGCGGGATTCAGGGTTCCCCATGGGGAGGCCCGCAGGCTCAGGCCCCTGGCAACGGAAGGCTGAGCAAGCAGGCCCGGGCCCGGGCCCGGCTTTCGGGGCTGGCCCGGCCCCAGCTGCCGGCGCCTGGGATGGGACCCCCGGAGGCTGAGGAGCGGGAGGCCTCGGCCGCCCCGCGGCACTCCTCCCGGAGCTCCTCCTGGCGGTGCCGGAACGCGACGACACGCGGTCCCGGACAGGGCCCCGTGGGGGGCGGCCCTGCGGCCCTGTGGTGCCCGAAGTGTGTTCGCCGGGCGTTTACCGGCCAATTCTCACGAGCGTTCTGACCAAATCGGGATCGATTTGGGCAGAACGCTCGTGAGAATTGGCCGGCGTTGGGCAACCCTGGTCAGCTCCCAGTTCCGCGTGGAGCAGGGCCCTTTCTCGCTCGGGGCATGTCGCGGCAACCCGGAAAACGAGCCGCGACGATGGTGCGCGGCCGGCAGCCGCGGCGCCGGGGAGTTTTCCCCGAGCAGAGTGGATGGAGGCGCCGTGGCCGGGCGTCCGCCTCTGCCGTGGCGGGCGGCCGGGGCGCCCCTGGAGGGGGCTGGCCTCTGTGGTGAAACGGACTGGTCTCTCACTCCGCGGCTAGGACGAAGCCGCGAAAGGTGCCGTTGTCGCCGGGACGGTCGTGGGACTCGTGGCGCGGGACTCAGGGTTCCCCATGGGGAGGCCCCCAGGCTCAGGCCCCTGGCAACGGAAGGCTGAGCAAGCAGGCCCGGGCCCGGGCCCGGCTTTCGGGGCTGGCCCGGCACCAGCTGCCGGAGCCAGGGAGGGGACCCCTGGAGGCTGAGGAGCGGGAGGCGTCGGCCTCCCCGCGGCACGCCTCCCGTAGCTCCTCCTGGCGGTGCCGGAACGCGACGACACGCGATCCCGGACAGGGCCCCGGGGGGGGGCGCGCTGCGGCCCTGTGGTGCCCGAAGCGTGTTCGCCGGGTGTTTTCCGGCCAATTATCACGAGCGTTCTGCCCAAATCGGGATCGATTTGGGCAGAACGCTCGTGAGAATTGGCCGGCGTTGGGCAGCCCTGGTCAGCGCCCAGTTCCGCATGGAGAAGGGCTCTTTCTCGCTCGGGGCATGACGCGGCCACCCGGAAAACGAGCCGCGACGATGGGGCGCGGCCGGCAGCAGCGGCGCCGGGGAGTTTTCCCCGAGCAGAGTGGATGGAGGCGCCGTGGCCGGGCGTCCGCCTCCGCCGTGGCGGGCGGCCGGGGCTCCCCTGGAGGGGGCTGGCCTCTGTGGGGAAACGGACTGGTCTCTCACTCCGCGGCTAGGACGAAGCCGCGAAAGGTGCCGTTGTCGCCGGGACGGTCGGGGGACTCGTGGCGCGGGACTCAGGGTTCCCCATGGGGAGGCCCCCATGCTCAGGCCCCTGGCAACGGAAGGCTGAGCAAGCAGGCCCGGGCCCGGGCCCGGCTTTCGGGGCTGGCCCGGCCCCAGCTGCCGGCGCCAGGGAGGGGACCCCCGGAGGCTGAGGAGCGGGAGGCGTCGGCCGCACCGCGGCACGCCTTCCGGAGCTCCTCCTGGCGGTGCCGGAACGCGACGACACGCGATCCCGGACAGGGCCCCGGAGGGTCGGCCGGCGGCCCTGTGGTGCCCGAAGCGTGTTCGCCGGGCGTTTTCCGGCCAATTCTCACGAGCGTTCTGCCCAAATCGGGATCGATTTGGGCAGAACGCTCGTGAGAATTGGCCGGCGTTGGGCAGCCCTGGTCAGCGCCCAGTTCCGCGTGGAGCAGGGCCCTTTCTCGCTCGGGGCATGTCGCGGCCACCCGGAAAACGAGCCGCGACGATGGGGCGCGGCCGGCAGCCGCGGCGCCGGGGAGTTTTCCCCGAGCAGAGTGGATGAGGGCGCCGTGGCCGGGCGTCCGCCTCCGCCGTGGCGGGCGGCCAGGGCGCCCCTGGAGGGGGCTGGCCTCTGTGGGGAAACGGACTGGTCTCTCACTCCGCGGCTAGGACGAAGCCGCGAAAGGTGCCGTTGTCGCCGGGACGGTCGGGGGACTCGTGGCGCGGGACTCAGGGTTCCCCATGGGGAGGCCCCCAGGCTCAGGCCCCTGGCAACAGAAGGCTGAGCAAGCAGGCCCGGGCCCGGGCCCGGCTTTCGGGGCTGGCCCGGCACCAGCTTCCGGCGCCAGGGTGGGGACCCCCGGAGGCTGAGGAGCGGGAGGCGTCGGCCTCCCCGCGGCACGCCTCCCGGAGCTCCTCCTGGAGGTGCCGGAACGCGACGACACGCGATCCCGGACAGGGCCCCGGGGGGGCGGCCCGGCGGCCCTGTGGTGCCCGAAGCGTGTTCGCCGGGCGTTTTCCGGCCAATTCTCACGAGCGTTCTGCCCAAATCGGGATCGATTTGGGCAGAACGCTCGTGAGAGTTGGCCGGCGTTGGGCAGCCCTGGTCAGCGCCCAGTTCCGCGTGGAGCAGGGCCCTTTCTCGCTCGGGGCATGTCGCGGCCACCCGGAAAACGAGCCGCGACGATGGGGCGCGGCCGGCAGCCGCGGCGCCGGGGAGTTTTCCCCGAGCAGAGTGGATGGAGGCGCCGTGGTCGGGCGTCCGCCTCCGCCGTGGCGGGCGGCCGAGGCGCCCCTGGAGGGGGCTGGCCTCTGTGGGGAAACGGACTGGTCTCTCACTCCGCGGCTAGGACGAAGCCGCGAAAGGTGCCGTTGTCGCCGGGACGGTCGGGGGACTCGTGGCGCGGGACTCAGGGTTCCCCATGGGGAGGCCCCCAGGCTCAGGCCCCTGGCAACGGAAGGCTGAGCAAGCAGGCCCGGGCCCGGGCCCGGCTTTAGGGGCTGGCCCGGCCCCAGCTCCCGGCGCCAGGGAGGGGACCACCGGAGGCTGAGGAGCGGGAGGCGTCGGCCTCCCCGCGGCACGCCTCCCGGAGCTCCTCCTGGCGGTGCCGGAACGCGACAACACGCGATCCCGGACAGGGCCCCGGGGGGGCGGCCCGGCGGCCCTGTGGTGCCCGAAGCGTGTTCGCCGGGCGTTTTCCGGCCAATTCTCACGAGCGTTCTGCCCAAATCGGGATCGATTTGGGCAGAACGCTCGTGAGAGTTGGCCGGCGTTGGGCAGCCCTGGTCAGCGCCCAGTTCCGCGT
Organism: Meles meles; assembly: GCF_922984935.1. Classification (NCBI taxonomy): domain Eukaryota; kingdom Metazoa; phylum Chordata; class Mammalia; order Carnivora; family Mustelidae; genus Meles; species Meles meles. The sequence goes on along the minus strand of NW_025721176.1, from coordinate 320,858 downwards.
GGAGCAGGGCCCTTTCTCGCTCGGGGCATGTCGCGGCCACCCGGAAAACGAGCCGCGACGATGGGGCGCGGCCGGCAGCCGCGGCGCCGGGGAGTTTTCCCCGAGCAGAGTGGATGGAGGCGCCGTGGTCGGGCGTCCGCCTCCGCCGTGGCGGGCGGCCGGGGCGCCCCTGGAGGGGGCTGGCCTCTGTGGGGAAACGGACTGGTCTCTCACTCCGCGGCTAGGACGAAGCCGCGAAAGGTGCCGTTGTCGCCGGGACGGTCGGGGGACTCGTGGCGCGGGACTCAGGGTTCCCCATGGGGAGGCCCCCAGGCTCAGGCCCCTGGCAACGGAAGGCTGAGCAAGCAGGCCCGGGCCCGGGCCCGGCTTTAGGGGCTGGCCCGGCCCCAGCTCCCGGCGCCAGGGAGGGGACCACCGGAGGCTGAGGAGCGGGAGGCGTCGGCCTCCCCGCGGCACGCCTCCCGGAGCTCCTCCTGGCGGTGCCGGAACGCGACAACACGCGATCCCGGACAGGGCCCCGGGGGGGCGGCCCGGCGGCCCTGTGGTGCCCGAAGCGTGTTCGCCGGGCGTTTTCCGGCCAATTCTCACGAGCGTTCTGCCCAAATCGGGATCGATTTGGGCAGAACGCTCGTGAGAGTTGGCCGGCGTTGGGCAGCCCTGGTCAGCGCCCAGTTCCGCGTGGAGCAGGGCCCTTTCTCGCTCGGGGCATGTCGCGGCCACCCGGAAAACGAGCCGCGACGATGGGGCGCGGCCAGCAGCCGCGGCGCCGGGGAGTTTTCCCCGAGCAGAGTGGATGGAGGCGCCGTGGTCGGGCGTCCGCCTCCGCCGTGGCGGGCGGCCGGGGCGCCCCTGGAGGGGGCTGGCCTCTGTGGGGAAACGGACTGGTCTCTCACTCCGCGGCTAGGACGAAGCCGCGAAAGGTGCCGTTGTCGCCGGGACGGTCGGGGGACTCGTGGCGCGGGACTCAGGGTTCCCCATGGGGAGGCCCCCAGGCTCAGGCCCCTGGCAACGGAAGGCTGAGCAAGCAGGCCCGGGCCCGGGCCCGGCTTTAGGGGCTGGCCCGGCCCCAGCTCCCGGCGCCAGGGAGGGGACCACCGGAGGCTGAGGAGCGGGAGGCGTCGGCCTCCCCGCGGCACGCCTCCCGGAGCTCCTCCTGGCGGTGCCGGAACGCGACGACACGCGATCCCGGACAGGGCCCCGGGGGGGGCCGCCCTGCGGCCCTGTGGTGCCCGAAGTGTGTTCGCCGGGCCTTTTCCGGCCAATTCTCACGAGCGTTCTGCCCAAATCGGGATCGATTTGGGCAGAACGCTCGTGAGAATTGGCCGGCGTTGGGCAGCCCTGGTCAGCGCCCAGTTCCGCGTGGAGCAGGGCCCTTTCTCGCTCGGGGCATGTCGCGGCCACCCGGAAAACGAGCCGCGACGATGGGGCGCGGCCGGCAGCCGCGGCGCCGGGGAGTTTTCCCCGAGCAGAGTGGATGGAGGCGCCGTGGCCGGGCATCCGCCTCCGCCGTGGTGGGCGGCCGGGGCGCCCCTGGAGGGGGCTGGCCTCTGTGGGGAAACGGACTGGTCTCTCAGTCCGCGGCTAGGACGAAGCCACGAAAGGTGCCGTTGTCGCCGAGACGGTCGGGGGACTCGTGGCGCTGGACTCAGGGTTCCCCATGGGGAGGCCCCCAGGCTCAGGCCCCTGGCAGCGGAAGGCTGAGCAAGCAGGCCCGGGCCCGGGCCCGGCTTTCGGGGCTGGCCCGGCCCCAGCTGCCGGCGCCAGGGAGGGGACCCCCGGAGGCTGAGGAGCGGGAGGCGTCGGCCTCCCCGCGGCAAGCCTCCCGGAGCTCCTCCTGGCGGTGCCGGAACGCGACGACACGCGATCCCGGACAGGGCCCCGGGGGGGCGGCCCTGCGGCCCTGTGGTGCCCGAAGTGTGTTCGCCGGGCATTTTCCGGCCAATTCTCACGAGCGTTCTGCCCAAATCGGGATCGATTTGGGCAGAACGCTCGTGAGAGTTGGCCGGCGTTGGGCAGCCCTGGTCAGCGCCCAGTTCCGCGTGGAGCAGGGCCCTTTCTCGCTCGGGGCATGTCGCGGCCACCCGGAAAACGAGCCGCGACGATGGGGCGCGGCCGGCAGCCGCGGCGCCGGGGAGTTTTCCCCGAGCAGAGTGGATGGAGGCGCCGTGGTCGGGCGTCCGCCTCCGCCGTGGCGGGCGGCCGGGGCGCCCCTGGAGGGGGCTGGCCTCTGTGGGGAAACGGACTGGTCTCTCACTCCGCGGCTAGGACGAAGCCGCGAAAGGTGCCGTTGTCGCCGGGACGGTCGGGGGACTCGTGGCGCGGGACTCAGGGTTCCCCATGGGGAGGCCCCCAGGCTCAGGCCCCTGGCAACGGAAGGCTGAGCAAGCAGGCCCGGGCCCGGGCCCGGCTTTAGGGGCTGGCCCGGCCCCAGCTCCCGGCGCCAGGGAGGGGACCACCGGAGGCTGAGGAGCGGGAGGTGTCGGCCTCCCCGCGGCACGCCTCCCGGAGCTCCTCCTGGCGGTGCCGGAACGCGACAACACGCGATCCCGGACAGGGCCCCGGGGGGGCGGCCCGGCGGCCCTGTGGTGCCCGAAGCGTGTTCGCCGGGCGTTTTCCGGCCAATTCTCACGAGCGTTCTGCCCAAATCGGGATCGATTTGGGCAGAACGCTCGTGAGAGTTGGCCGGCGTTGGGCAGCCCTGGTCAGCGCCCAGTTCCGCGTGGAGCAGGGCCCTTTCTCGCTCGGGGCATGTCGCGGCCACCCGGAAAACGAGCCGCGACGATGGGGCGCGGCCAGCAGCCGCGGCGCCGGGGAGTTTTCCCCGAGCAGAGTGGATGGAGGCGCCGTGGTCGGGGCGTCCGCCTCCGCCGTGGCGGGCGGCCGGGGCGCCCCTGGAGGGGGCTGGCCTCTGTGGGGAAACGGACTGGTCTCTCACTCCGCGGCTAGGACGAAGCCGCGAAAGGTGCCGTTGTCGCCGGGACGGTCGGGGGACTCGTGGCGCGGGACTCAGGGTTCCCCATGGGGAGGCCCCCAGGCTCAGGCCCCTGGCAACGGAAGGCTGAGCAAGCAGGCCCGGGCCCGGGCCCGGCTTTAGGGGCTGGCCCGGCCCCAGCTCCCGGCGCCAGGGAGGGGACCACCGGAGGCTGAGGAGCGGGAGGCGTCGGCCTCCCCGCGGCACGCCTCCCGGAGCTCCTCCTGGCGGTGCCGGAACGCGACGACACGCGATCCCGGACAGGGCCCCGGGGGGGGCCGCCCTGCGGCCCTGTGGTTCCCGAAGTGTGTTCGCCGGGCCTTTTCCGGCCAATTCTCACGAGCGTTCTGCCCAAATCGGGATCGATTTGGGCAGAACGCTCGTGAGAATTGGCCGGCGTTGGGCAGCCCTGGTCAGCGCCCAGTTCCGCGTGGAGCAGGGCCCTTTCTCGCTCGGGGCATGTCGCGGCCACCCGGAAAACGAGCCGCGACGATGGGGCGCGGCCGGCAGCCGCGGCGCCGGGGAGTTTTCCCCGAGCAGCGTGGATGGAGGCGCCGTGGCCGGGCGTCCGCCTCCGCCGTGGCGGGCGGCCGGGGCGCCCCTGGAGGGGGCTGGCCTCTTTGGGGAAACGGAATGGTCTCTCACTCCGCGGCTAGGACGAAGCCGCGAAAGGTGCCGTTGTCGCCGGGACGGTCGGGGTACTCGTGGCGCGGGACTCAGGGTTCCGCATGGGGAGGCCCCCAGGCTCAGGCCACTGGCAACGGAAGGCTGAGCAAGCAGGCCCAGGCTCGGGCCCGGCTTTCGGGGCTGGCCCGGCCCGAGCTGCCGGCGCCAGGGAGGGGACCCCCTGAGGCTGAGGAGCGGGAGGCGTCGGCCTCCCCGCGGCACGCCTCCCGGAGCTCCTCCTGGCGGTGCCGGAACGCGACGACACGCGATCCCGGACAGGGCCCCGGGGGGGCGGCCCTGCGGCCCTGTGGTGCCCGAAGCGTGTTCGCCGGGCGTTTTCCGGCCAATTCTCACGAGTGTTCTGCCCAAATCGGGATCGATTTGGGCAGAACGCTCGTCAGAATTGGCCAGCGTTGGGCAGCCCTGGTCAGCGCCCAGTTCCGCGTGGAGCAGGGCCCTTTCTCGCTCGGGGCATGTCGCGGCCACCCGGAAAACGAGCCGCGTCGATGGGGCGCGGCCGGCAGCCGCGGCGCCGGGGAGTTTTCCCCGAGCAGAGTGGATGGAGGCGCCGTGGCCGGGCGTCCGCCTCCGCCGTGGCGGGCGGCCGGGGCGCCCCTGGATGGGGCAGGCCTCTGTGGGGAAACTGACTGGTCTCTCAGTCCGCGGCTAGGACGAAGCCGCGAAATGTGCCGTTGTCGCCGAGACGGTCGGGGGACTCGTGGCGCTGGACTCAGGGTTCCCCATGGGGAGGCCCCCAGGCTCAGGCCCCTGGCAACGGAAGGCTGAGCAAGCAGGCCCGGGCCCGGGCCCGGCTTTCGGGGCTGGCCCGGCCCAGGTGCCGGCGCCAGGGAGGGGACCCCCGGAGGCTGAGGAGCGGGAGGCGTCGGCCTCCCCGCGGCAAGCCTCCCGGAGCTCCTCCTGGCGGTGCCGGAACGCGACGACACGCGATCCCGGACAGGGCCCCGGGGGGGGCCGCCCTGCGGCCCTGTGGTGCCCGAAGTGTGTTCGCCGGGCGTTTTCCGGCCAATTCTCACGAGCGTTCTGCCCAAATCGGGATCGATTTGGGCAGAACGCTCGTGAGAATTGGCCGGCGTTGGGCAGCCCTGGTCAGCGCCCAGTTCCGCGTGGAGCAGGGCCCTTTCTCGATCGGGGCATGTCGCGGCCACCCGGAAAACGAGCCGCGACGATGGGGCGCGGCCGGCAGCCGCGGCGCCGGGGAGTTTTCCCCGAGCAGAGTGGATGGAGGCGCCGTGGCCGGGCGTCCGCCTCCACCGTGGCGGGCGGCCGGGGCGCCCCTGGAGGGGGCTGGCCTCTGTGGGGAAATGGACTGGTCTCTCACTACGCGGCTAGGACGAAGCCGCGAAAGGTGCCGTTGTCGCCGGGACCGTCGGGGGACTCGTGGCGCGGGACTCAGGGTTCCCCATGGGGAGGCCCCCAGGCTCAGGCCCCTGGCAACGGAAGGCTGAGCAAGCAGGCCCGGGCCCGGGCCCGGCTTTCGGGGCTGGCCCGGCCCCAGCTGCCGGCGCCAGGGAGGGGACCCCCGGAGGCTGAGGAGCGGGAGGCGTCGGCTGCCCCGCGGCACGCCTCCCGGAGCTCCTCCTGGCGGTGCCGGAACGCGACGACACGCGATCCCGGACAGGGCCCCGGGGGGGGCCCCCCTGCGGCCCTGTGGTGCCCGAAGTGTGTTCGCCGGGCCTTTACCGGCCAATTCTCACGAGCTTTCTGCCCAAATTGGGATCGATTTGGGCAGAACGCTCGTGAGAATTGGCCGGCGTTGGGCAGCCCTGGTCAGCGCCCAGTTCCGCGTGGAGCAGGGCCCTTTCTCCCTCGGGGCATGTCGCGGCCACCCGGAAAACGAGCCGCGACGATGGGGCGCGGCCGGCAGCCGCGGCGCCGGGGAGTTTTCCCCGAGCAGAGTGGATGGAGGCGCCGTGGCCGGGCGTCCGCCTCCGTCGTGGCGGGCGGCCGGGGCGCCCCTGGAGGGGGCTGGCCTCTGTGGGGAAACGGACTGGTCTCTCACTCCGCGGCTAGGACGAAGCCGCGAAAGGTGCCGTTGTCGCCGGGATGGTCGGGGGACTCGTGGCGCAGGACTCAGGGTTCCCCATGGGGAGGCCCCCACGCTCAGGCCCCTGGCAACGGGAGGCTGAGCAAGCAGGCCCGGGCCCGGGCCCGGCTTTCGGGGCTGGCCCGGCCCCAGCTGCCGGCGCCAGGGAGGAGACCCCCGGAGGCTGAGGAGCGGGAGGCGTCGGCCTCCCCGCGGCACGCCTCCCGGAGTTCCTCCTGGCGGTGCCGGAACGCGACGACACGCGATCCCGGACAGGGCCCCGGGGGGGCGGCCCGGCGGCCCTGTGGTGCCCGAAGCGTGTTCGCCGGGCGTTTTTCCGGCCAATTCTCACGATCGTTCTGCCCAAATCGGGATCGATTTGGGCAGAACGCTCGTGAGAGTTGGCCGGCGTTGGGCCGCCCTGGTCAGCGCCCAGGTCCGCGTGGAGCAGGGCCCTTTCTCGCTCGGGGCATGTCGCGGCCACCCGGAAAACGAGCCGCGACGATGGGGCGCGGCCGGCAGCCGCGGCGCCGGGGAGTTTTCCCCGAGCAGAGTGGATGGAGGCGCCGTGGCCGGGCGTCCGCCTCCGCCGTGGCGGGCGGCCGGGGCGCCCGTGGAGGGGACTGGCCTCTGTGGGGGAACGGAGTGATCTCTCACTCCACGGCTGGGACCAAGCCGCGAAAGGTGCCGTTGTCGCCGGGACGGTCGGGGGGACTCGTGGCGCGGGACTCAGGGTTCCCCATGCAGAGGCTCCCAGGCGCAGGCCCCTGGCAACGGAAGGCTGAGCAAGCAGGCCCGGGCCCGGGCCTAGCTTTCGGGGCTGGCCCGGCCCCAGCGGCCGGCGCCAGGGAGGAGACCCCCGGAGGCTGAGGAGCGGGAGGCGTCGGCCTCCCCGGGGCCCGCCTCCCGGAGCTCCTCCTGGCGGTGCCGGAACGCGACGACACGCGATCCCGGACAGGGCCCCGGGGGGGCGGCCCTGCGGCCCTGTAGTGCCCGAAGTGTGTTCGCCGGGCGTTTTCCGGCCAATTCTCACGAGCGTTCTGCCCATATCGGGATCGATTTGGGCAGAACGCTCGTGAGAATTGGCCGGCGTTGGGCAGCCCTGGTCAGCGCTCAGTGCCGCGTGGAGCAGGGCGCTTTCTCGCTCGGGGCATGGCGCGGCCACCCGGAAAACGAGCCGCGACGATGGGGCGCGGCCGGCGGGCCCCGGCGCCGGGGAGTTTTCCCCCGAGCAGAGTGGATGGAGGCGCCGTGGCCGGGCGTCCGCCTCCGCCGTGGCGGGCGGCCGGGGCGCCCGTCGAGGGGACTGGCCTCTGTGGGGGAACGGAGTGATCTCTCACTCCACGGCCGGGACCAAGCCGCGAAAGGTGCCGTTGTCGCCGGGACGGTCGGGGGGACTCGTGGCGCGGGACTCAGGGTTCCCCATGCGGAGGCTCCCAGGCTCAGGCCCCTGGCAACGGAAGGCTGAGCAAGCAGGCCCGGGCCCGGGCCCGGGTTTCGGGGCAGGCCCGGCCCCAGCGGCCGGCGCCAGGGAGGGGAACCCCGGAGGCTGAGGAGCGGGAGGCGTCGGCCTCCCCGGGGCCCGCCTCCCGGAGCTCCTCCTGGCGGTGCCGGAAAGCGACGACACGCGATCCCGGACAGGGCCCCGGGGGGGCGGCCCTGCGGCCCTGTAGTGCCCGAAGTGTGTTCGCCGGGCGTTTTCCGGCCAATTCTCACGAGCGTTCTGCCCAAATGGGCATCGATTTGGGCAGAACGCTCGTGAGAATTGGCCGGCGTTGGGCAGCCCTGGTCAGCGCCCAGTGCCGCGTGGAGCAGGGCGCTTTCTCGCTCGGGGCATGGCGCGGCCACCCGGAAAACGAGCCGCGACGATGGGGCGCGTCCGGCGGCCCCGGCGCCGGGGAGTTTTCCCCGAGCAGAGTGGATGGAGGCGCCGTGGCCGGGCGTCCGCCTCCGCCGTGGCGGGCGGCCGGGGCGCCCGTGGAGGGGGCTGGCCTCTGGGGGAACGGAGTGATCTCTCACTCCACGGCTGGGACGAAGCCGCGAAAAGTGCCGTTGTCGCCGGGACGGTCGGGGGGACTCGTGGCGCGGGACTCAGTGTTCCCCATGCGGAGGCCCCCAGGCTCAGGCCCCTGGCAACGGAAGGCTGAGCAAGCAGGCCCGGGCCCGGGCCCGGGTTTCGGGGCTGGCCCGGCCCCAGCGGCCGGCGTCAGGGAGGGGACCCCCGGAGGCTGAGGAGCGGGAGGCGTCGGCCTCCCCGGGGCCCGCCTCCCGGAACTCCTCCTGGCGGTGCCGGAAAGCGACGACACGCGATCCCGGACAGGGCCCCGGGGGGGGCGGCCCTGCGGCCCTGTGGTGCCCGAAGTGTGTTCGCCGCGCGTTTTCCGGCCAATTCTCACGAGCGTTCTGCCCAAATCGGGATCGATTTGGGCAGAACGCTCGTGAGAATTGGCCGGCGTTGGGCAGCCCTGGTCAGCGCCCAGGGCCGCGTGGAGCAGGGCCCTTTCTCGCTCGGGGCATGGCGAGGCCACCCGGGAAAACGAGCCGCGACGATGGGGGCGCGGTCAGCAGCCCCGGCGCCGGGGAGTTTCCCAGAGCAGAGTGGATGGAGGCGCCGTGGGCCGGGCGTCCGCCTCCGCCGTGGCGGGCGGCCGGGGCGCCCGTGGAGGGGGCTGGCCTCTGTGGGGGAACGGAGTGATCTCTCACTCCACGGCTGGGACCAAGCCGCGAAAGGTGCCGTTGTCGCCGGGACGGTCGGGGGGGACTCATGGCGCGGGACTCAGGGTTCCCCATGCGGAGGCCCCCAGGCCCTCAGGCCCCTGGCAACGGAAGGCTGAGCAAGGAGGCCCGGGCCCAGGCCTAGCTTTCGGGGCTGGCCCGGCCCCAGCGGCCGGCGCCAGGGAGGGGACCCCCGGAGGCTGAGGAGCGGGAGGCGTCGGCCTCCCCGGGGCCCGCCTCCCCGGAGCTCCTCCTGGCGGTGCCGGAACGCGACCCACACGCGATCCTGGACAGGGCCCCGGGGGGGGCGGCCCTGGCGGCCCTCTGGTGCCCGAAGTGTGTTCGCCGGGCGTTTTCCGGCCAATTCTCACGAGCGTTCTGCCCAAATCGGGATCGATTTGGGCAGAACGCTCGTGAGAATTGAGAATTGGCCGGCGTTGGGCAGCCCTGGTCAGCGCCCAGTGCCACGTGGAGCAGGGCGCTTTCTCGCTCGGGGCATGGCGCGGCCACCCGGAAAACGAGCCGCGACGATGGGGCGCGGCCGGCGGCCCCGGCGCCGGGGAGTTTTCCCCGAGCAGAGTGGATGGAGGCGCCGTGGCCGGCCGTCCGCCTCCGCCGTGGCGGGCGGGCCGGGGCGCCCGTGGAGGGGGCTGGCCTCTGTGGGGGAACGGAGTGATCTCTCACTCCACGGCTGGGGACGAAGCTGCGAAAGGTGCCGTTGTCGCCGGGACGGTCGGGGGGACTCGTGGCGCGGGACTCAGGGTTCCCCATGCGGAGGCCCCCAGGCTCAGGCCCCTGGCAACGGAAGGCTGAGCAAGCAGGCCCGGGCCCGGGCCCGGGTTTCGGGGCTGGCACGGCCCAAGCGGCCGGCGCCAGGGAGGGGACCCCCGGAGGCTGAGGAGCGGGAGGCGTCGGCCTCCCCGGGGCCCGCCTCCCGGAGCTCCTCCTGGTGGTGCCGGAAAGCGACGACACGCGATCCCGGACAGGGCCCCGGGGGGGCGGCCCTGCGGCCCTGTGGTGCCCGAAGTGTGTTCGCCGCGCGTTTTCCGGCCAATTCTCACGAGCGTTCTGCCCAAATCCGGATCGATTTGGGCAGAACGCTCGTGAGAATTGGCCGGCGTTGGGCAGCCCTGGTCAGCGCCCAGTGCCGCGTGGAGCAGGGCGCTTTCTCGCTCGGGGCATGGCGCGGCCACCCGGGAAAACGAGCCGCGACGATGGGGGGGAGGCCGTCGGCCCCGGCGCCGGGGGATTTTCCCCGAGCAGAGTGGATGGAGGCGCCGTGGCCGGGCGTCCGCCTCCGCTGTGGCGGGCGGCCGGGGGCGCCCGTGGAGGGGGCTGGCCCTGTGGGGAAACGGAGTGATCTCTCACTTCACGGCTGGGGACCAAGCCGCGAAAGGTGCCGTTGTCGCCCGGGACGGTCGGGGGGACCTCGTGGCGCGGGACCTCAGGGTTCCCCATGCGGAGGCTCCCAGGCTCAGGCCCCTGGCAACGGAAGGCTGAGCAAGCAGGCCCGGCCCGGGCCTAGCTTTCGGGGCAGGCCCGGCCCCAGCGGCCGGCGCCAGGGAGGGGACCCCCGGAGGCTGAGGAGCGGGAGGCATCGGCCTCCCCGGGGCCCGCCTCCCGGAGCTCCTCCTGGCGGTGCCGGAACGCGACGACACGCGATCCCGGACAGGGCCCCGGGGGGGGCGGCCCTGCGGCCCTGTGGTGCCCGAAGTGTGTTTCGCCGGGCGTTTTCCGGCCAATTCTCACGAGCGTTCTGCCCAAATCGGCATCGATTTGGGCAGAACGCTCGTGAGAATTGGCCGGCGTTGGGCAGCCCTGGTCAGCGCCCAGTGCCGCGTGGAGCAGGGCCCTTTCTCGCTCGGGGCATGGCGAGGCCACCCGGAAAACGAGCCGCGACGATGGGGCGCGGTCAGCAGCCCCGGCGCCGGGGAGTTTCCCAGAGCAGAGTGGATGGAGGCGCCGTGGCCGGGCGTCCGCCTCCGCCGTGGCGGGCGGCCGGGGCGCCCGTGGAGGGGGCTGGCCTCTGTGGGGGAACGGAGTGATCTCTCACTCCACGGCTGGGACCAAGCCGCGAAAGGTGCCGTTGTCGCCGGGACGGTCGGGGGGACTCGTGGCGCGGGACTCAGGGTTCCCCATGCGGAGGCTCCAAGGCTCAGGCCTCTGGCAACGGAAGGCTGAGAAAGCAGGCACGGGCCCAGGCCTAGCTTTCGGGGCTGGCCCGGCCCCAGCGGCCGGCATCAGGGAGGGGACCCCCGGAGGCTGAGGAGCGGGAGGCGTCGGCCTCACCGGGGCCCGCCTCCCGGAGCTCCTCCTGGCGGTGCCGGAACGCGACGACACGCGATCCCGGATAGGGCCCCGGGGGGGCGGCCCTGCGGCCCTGTGGTGCCCGAAGTGTGATCGCCGGGCGTTTTCCGGCCAATTCTCACGAGCGTTCTGCCCAAATCGGCATCGATTTGGGCAGAACGCTCGTGAGAATTGGCCGGCGTTGGGCAGCCCTGGTCAGCGCCCAGTGCCGCGTGGAGCAGGGCCCTTTCTCGCTCGGGTCATGGCGCGGCCACCCAGAAAACGAGCCGCGACGATGGGGCGCGGCCGGCGGCCCCGGCGCCGGGGAGTTTTCCCCGAGCAGAATGGATGGAGGCACCGTGGCCGTACGTCCGCCTCCGCTGTGGCGGGCGGCCGGGGCGCCCGTGGATGGGGCTGGCCTCTGTGGGGGAACGGAGTGATCTCTCACTCCACGGCTGGGACGAAGCCGCGAAAGGTGCCGTTGTCGCCGGGACGGTCGGGGGGACTCGTGGCGCGGGACTCAGGGTTCCCCATGCAGAGGCCCCCAGGCTCAGGCCCCTGGCAACGGAAGGCTGAGCAAGCAGGCCCGGGCCCGGGCCCGGGTTTCGGGGCTGGCCCGGCCCCAGCGGCCGGCGCCAGGGAGGGGACACCCGGAGGCTGAGGTGCGGGAGGCGTCGGCCTCCCCGGGGCCCGCGTCCCGGAGCTCCTCCTGGCGGTGCCGGAAAGCGACGACACGCGATCCCGGACAGGGCCCCGGGGGGGGCGGCCCTGCGGCCCTGTGGTGCCCGAAGTGTGTTCGCCGCGCGTTTTCCGGCCAATTCTCACGAGCGTTCTGCCCAAATCGGGTTCGATTTGGGCAGAACGCTCATGAGAATTGGCCGGCGTTGGGCAGCCGTGGTCAGCGCCCAGTGCCGCGTGGAGCAGGGCGCTTTCTCGCTCGGGGCATGGCGCGGCCACCCGGAAAACGAGCCGCGACGATGGGGCGCGGCCGGCGGCCCCGGCGCCGGGGAGTTTTCCCCGAGCAGAGTGGATGGAGGCGCCGTGGCCGGGCGTCCGCCTCCGCCGTGGCGGGCGGCCGGGGCGCCCGTGGAGGGGGCTGGCCTCTGTGGGGGAACGGAGTGATCTCTCACTCCACGGCTGGGACCAAGCCGCAAAAGGTGCCATTGTCGCCGGGACGGTCGGGGGGACTCGTGGCGTGGGACTCAGGGTTCCCCATGCGGAGGCTCCCGGCTCAGGCCCCTGGCAACGGAAGGCTGAGCAAGCAGGCACGGGCCCAGGCCTAGCTTTCGGGGCTGGCCCGGCCCCAGCGGCCGGCGCCAGGGAGGGGACCCCCGGAGGCTGAGGAGCGGGAGGCGTCGGCCTCACCGGGGCCCGCCTCCCGGAGCTCCTCCTGGCGGTGCCGGAACGCGACGACACGCGATCCCGGACAGGGCCCCGGGGGGGCGGCCCTGCGGCCCTGTGGTGCCCGAAGTGTGTTCGCCGGGCGTTTTCCGGCCAATTCTCACGAGCGTTCTGCCCAAATCGGGATCGATTTGGGCAGAACGCTCGTGAGAATTGGCCGGCGTTGGGCAGCCCTGGTCAGCGCCCAGTGCCGCGTGGAGCAGGGCGCTTTCTCGCTCGGGGCATGGCGCGGCCACCCGGAAAACGAGCCGCGACGATGGGGCGCGGCCGGCGGCCCCGGCGCCGGGGAGTTTTCCCCGAGCAGAGTGGATGGAGGCGCCGTGGCCGGGCGTCCGCCTCTGCCGTGGCGGGCGGCCGGGGCGCCCGTGGAGGGGGCTGGCCTCTGTGGGGGAACGGAGTGATCTCTCACTCCACGGCTGGGACCAAGCCGCGAAAGGTGCCGTTGTCGCCGGTACGGTCGGGGGGACTCGTGGCCCGGGACTCAGGGTTCCCCATGCGGAGGCTCCCAGGCTCAGGCACCTGGCAACGGAAGGCTGAGCAAGCAGGCACGGGCCCGGGCCTAGATTTCGGGGCTGGCCCGGCCCCCAGCGGCCGGCGAAAGGGAGAGGACCCCCGGAGGCTGAGGAGCGGGAGGCGTCGGCCTCCCCGGTGCCCGCCTCCCGGAGCTCCTCCTGGCGGTGCCGGAACGCGACGACACGCGATCCCGGACAGGGCCCCGGGGGGGGGCGGCCCTGCGGCCCTGTGGTGCCCGAAGTGTGTTCGCCGGGCGTTTTCCGGCCAATTCTCACGAGCGTTCTGCCCAAATCGGCATCGATTTGGGCAGAACGTTCGTGAGAATTGGCCGGCGTTGGGCAGCCCTGGTCAGCGCCCAGTGCCGCGTGGAGCAGGGCCCTTTCTCGCTCGGGGCATGGCGCGGCCACCCAGAAAACGAGCCGCAACGATGGGGCGCGGCCGGCGGCCCCGGCGCCGGGGAGTTTTCCCCCGAGCAGAGTGGATGGAGGCACCGTGGCCGGGCGTCCGCCTCCGCTATGGCGGGCGGCCGGGGCGCCCGTGGAGGGGGCTGGCCTCTGTGGGGGAACGGAGTGATCTCTCACTCCACGGCTGGGACGAAGCCGCGAAAGGTGCCGTTGTCGCCGGGACGGTCGGGGGGGACTCGTGGCGCGGGACTCAGGGTTCCCCATGCGGAGGCCCCCAGGCTCAGGCCCCTGGCAACGGAAGGCTGAGCAAGCAGGCCCGGGCCCGGGCCCGGGTTTCGGGGCTGGCCCGGCCCCAGCGGCCGGCGCCAGGGAGGGGACCCCCGGAGGCTGAGGAGCGGGAGGCGTCGGCCTCCCCGGGGCCCGCGTCCCGTAGCTCCTCCTGGCGGTGCCGGAAAGCGACGACACGCGATCCCGGACAAGGCCCCGGGGGGGGCGGCCCTGCGGCCCTGTGGTGCCCGAAGTGTGTTCGACGCGCGTTTTTCCGGCCAATTCTCACGAGCGTTCTGCCCAAATCGGGATCGATTTGGGCAGAACGCTCGTGAGAATTGGCCGGCGTTCGGCAGCCCTGGTCAGCGCCCAGTGCCGCGTGGAGCAGGGCGCTTTCTCGCTCGGGGCATGGCGCGGCCACCCGGAAAACGAGCCGCGACGATGGGGCGTGGCCGGCGGCCCCGGCGCCGGGGAGTTTTTCCCCGAGCAGAGTGGATGGAGGTGCCGTGGCCGGGCGTCCGCCTCCGCCGTGGCGGGCGGCCGGGGCGCCCGTGGAGGGGGCTGGCCTCTGTGGGGGAACGGAGTGATCTCTCACTCCACGGCTGGGACCAAGCCGCGAAAGGTGCCATTGTCGCCGGGACGGTCGGGGGGACTCGTGGCGCGGGACTCAGGGTTCCCAATGCGGAGGCTCCCAGGCTCAGGCCCCTGGCAACGGAAGGCTGAGCAAGCAGGCACGGGCCCAGGCCTAGCTTTCGGGGCTGGCCCGGCCCCAGCGGCCGGCGCCAGGGAGGGGACCCCCGGAGTCTGAGGAGCGGGAGGCGTCGGCCTCACCGGGGCCCGCCTCCCGGAGCTCCTCCTGGCGGTGCCGGAACGCGACGACACGCGATCCCGGACAGGGCCCCGGGGGGGCGGCCCTGTGGCCCTGTGGTGCCCGAAGTGTGTTCGCCGGGCGTTTTCCGGCCAATTCTCACGAGCGTTCTGCCCAAATCGGGATCGATTTGGGCAGAACGCTCGTGAGAATTGGCCGGCGTTGGGCAGCCCTGGTCAGCGCCCAGTGCCGCGTGGAGCAGGGCGCTTTCTCGCTCGGGGCATGGCGCGGCCACCCGGAAAACGAGCCGCGACGATGGGGCGCGGCCGGCGGCCCCGGCGCCGGGGCGTTTTCCCCGAGCAGAGTGGATGGAGGCGCCGTGGCCGGGCGACCGCCTCCGCCGTGGCGGGCGGCCGGGGCGCCCGTGGAGGGGGCTGGCCTCTGTGGGGGAACGGAGTGATCTCTCACTCCACGGCTGGGACGAAGCTGCGAAAGGTGCCGTTGTCGCCGGGACGGTCGGGGGGACTCGTGGCGCGGGACTCAGGGTTCCCCATGCGGAGGCCCCCAGGCTCAGGCCCCTGGCAACGGAAGGCTGAGCAAGCAGGCCCGGGCCCGGGCCCGGGTTTCGGGGCTGGCCCGGCCCCAGCGGCCGGCGCCAGGGAGGGGACCCCCGGAGGCTGAGGAGCGGGAGGCGTCGGCCTCCCCGGGGCCCGCCTCCCGGAGCTCCTCCTGGTGGTGCCGGAAAGCGACGACACGCGATCCCGGACAGGGCCCCGGGGGGGCGGCCCTGCGGCCCTGTGGTGCCCGAAGTGTGTTCGCCGCGCGTTTTCCGGCCAATTCTCACGAGCGTTCTGCCCAAATCGGGATCGATTTGGGCAGAACGCTCGTGAGAATTGGCCGGCGTTGGGCAGCCCTGGTCAGCGCCCAGTGCCGCGTGGAGCAGGGCCCTTTCTCGCTCGGGGCATGGCGCGGCCACCCGGAAAACGAGCCGCGACGATGGGGCGCGGCCGGCGGCCCCGGCGCCGGGGAGTTTTCCCCGAGCAGAGTGGATGGAGGCGCCGTGGCCGGGCGTCCGCCTCCGCTGTGGCGGGCGGCCGGGGCGCCCGTGGAGGGGGCTGGCCTCTGTGGGGGAACGGAGTGATCTCTCACTCCACGGCTGGGACGAAGCCGCGAAAGGTGCCGTTGTCGCCGGGACGGTCGGGGGGACTCGTGGCGCGGGACTCAGGGTTCCCCATGCGGAGGCCCCCAGGCTCAGGCCCTTGGCAACGGAAGGCTGAGCAAGCAGGCCCGGGCCCGGGCCCGGGTTTCGTGGCTGGCCCGGCCCCAGCGGCCGGCGCCAGGGAGGGGACCCCCGGAGGCTGAGGAGCGGGAGGCGTCGGCCTCCCCGGGGCCCGCGTCCCGGAGCTCCTCCTGGCGGTGCCGGAAAGCGACGACACGCGATCCCGGACAGGGCCCCGGGGGGGCGGCCCTGCGGCCCTGTGGTGCCCGAAGTGTGTTCGCCGCGCGTTTTCCGGCCAATTCTCACGAGCGTTCTGCCCAAATCGGGATCGATTTGGGCAGAACGCTCGTGAGAATTGGCCGGCGTTGGGCAGCCCTGGTCAGCGCCCAGTGCCGCGTGGAGCAGGGCGCTTTCTCGCTCGGGGCATGGCGCGGCCACCCGGAAAACGAGCCGCGACGATGGGGCGCGGCCGGCGGCCCCGGCGCCGGGGAGTTTTCCCCGAGCAGAGTGGATGGATGTGCCGTGGCCGGGCGTCCGCCTCCGCCGTGGCGGGCGGCCGGGGCGCCCGTGGAGGGGGCTGGCCTCTGTGGGGGAACGGAGTGATCTCTCACTCCACGGCTGGGACGAAGCTGCAAAATGTGCCGTTGTCGCCGGGACGGTCGGGGGGACTCGTGGCGCGGGACTCAGGGTTCCCCATGCGGAGGCCCCCAGGCTCAGGCCCCTGGCAACGGAAGGCTGAGCAAGCAGGCCCGGGCCCGGGCCCGGGTTTCGGGGCTGGCCCGGCCCCAGCGGCCGGCGCCAGGGAGGGGAACCCCGGAGGCTGAGGAGCGGGAGGCGTCGGCCTCCCCGGGGCCCGCCTCCCGGAGCTCCTCCTGGCGGTGCCGGAAAGCGACGACACGCGATCCCGGACAGGGCCCCGGGGGGGCGGCCCTGCGGCCCTGTAGTGCCCGAAGTGTGTTCGCCGGGCGTTTTCCGGCCAATACTCACGAGCGTTCTGCCCAAATCGGGATCGATTTGGGCAGAACGCTCGTGAGAATTGGCCGGCGTTGGGCAGCCCTGGTCAGCGCCCAGTGCCGCGTGGAGCAGGGCGCTTTCTCGCTCGGGGCATGGCGCGGCCACCCGGAAAACGAGCCGCGACGATGGGGCGCGTCCGGCGGCCCCGGCGCCGGGGAGTTTTCCCCGAGCAGAGTGGATGGAGGCGCCGTGGCCGGGCGTCCGCCTCCGCCGTGGCGGGCGGCCGGGGCGCCCGTGGAGGGGGCTGGCCTCTGTGGGGGAACGGAGTGATCTCTCACTCCACGGCTGGGACGAAGCCGCGAAAAGTGCCGTTGTCGCCGGGACGGTCGGGGGGACTCGTGGCGCGGGACTCAGTGTTCCCCATGCGGAGGCCCCCAGGCTCAGGCCCCTGGCAACGGAAGGCTGAGCAAGCAGGCCCGGGCCCGGGCCCGGGTTTCGGGGCTGGCCCGGCCCCAGCGGCCGGCGTCAGGGAGGGGACCCCCGGAGGCTGAGGAGCGGGAGGCGTCGGCCTCCCCGGGGCCCGCCTCCCGGAACTCCTCCTGGCGGTGCCGGAAAGCGACGACACGCGATCCCGGACAGGGCCCCGGGGGGGCCGCCCTGCGGCCCTGTGGTGCCCGAAGTGTGTTCGCCGGGCGTTTTCCGGCCAATTCTCACGAGCGTTCTGCCCAAATCAGCATCGATTTGGGCAGAACGCTCGTGAGAATTGGCCGGCGTTGGGCAGCCCTGGTCAGCGCCCAGTGCCGCGTGGAGCAGGGCGCTTTCTCGCTCGGGGCATGGCGCGGCCACCCGGAAAACGAGCCGCGACGATGGGGCGCGGCCGGCGGCCCCGGCGCCGGGGAGTTTTCCCCGAGCAGAGTGGATGGAGGCGCCGTGGCCAGGCGTCCGCCTCCGCCATGGCGGGCGGCCGGGGCGCCCGTGGAGGTGGCTGGCCTCTGTGGGGGAACGGAGTGATCTCTCACTCCACGGCTGTGACAAAGCCGCGAAAGGTGCCATTGTCGCCGGGACGGTCGGGGGGACTCGTGGCGCGGGACTCAGGGTTCCACATGCGGAGGCCCCCAGGCTCAGGCCCCTGGCAACGGAAGGCTGAGCAAGCAGGCCCGGGCCCGGGCCCGGCTTTCGGGGCTGGACGGCCCCAGCGGCCGGCGCCAGGGAGGGGACCCCCGGAGGCTGAGGAGCGGGAGTCGTCGGCCTCCCCCGGGGGCCCGCCTCCCGGAGCTCCTCCTGGCGGTGCCGGAACGCGACGACACGCGATCCCGCACAAAGCCCCGGAGGGGCGGCCCGGCGGCCCTGTGGTGCCCGAAGTGTGTTCGCCGGGCGTTTTCCCGGCCAATTCTCACGAGCGTTCTGCCCAAATTGGGATCGATTTGGGCAGAACGCTCGTGAGAATTGGCCGGCGTTGGGCAGCCCTGGTCAGCGCCCAGTGCCGTGTGAAGCAGGGCGCTTTCTCGCTCGGGGCATGGCGCGGCCACCCGGAAAACGAGCCGCGACGATGGGGGGAGGCCGTCGGCCCCGGCGCCGGGGAGTTTTCCCGAGCAGAGTGGATGGAGGCGCCGTGGCCGGGCGTCCGCCTCCGCTGTGGCGGGCGGCCGGGGCGCCTGTGGAGGGGGCTGGCCCTGTGGGGAAACGGAGTGATCTCTCACTTCACGGCTGGGACCAAGCCGCGAAAGGTGCCGTTGTCGCCGGGACGGTCGGGGGGACTCGTGGCGCGGGACTCAGGGTTCCCCATGCGGAGGCCCCCAGGCTCAGGCCCCTGGCAACGGAAGGCTGAGTAAGCAGGCCCGGGCCCGGGCCCGGGTTTCGGGGCTGGCCCGGCCCCAGCGGCCGGCGCCAGGGAGGGGACCCCCGGAGGCTGAGGAGCGGGAGGCGTCGGCCTCCCCGGGGCCCGCCTCCCGGAGCTCCTCCTGGCGGTGCCGGAACGCGACGACACGCGATCCCGGACAGGGCCCCGGGGGGGGCGGCCCTGCGGCCCTGTAGTGCCCGAAGTGTGTTCGCCGGGCGTTTTCCGGCCAATTCTCACGAGCGTTCTGCCCAAATGGGCATCGATTTGGGCAGAACGCTCGTGAGAATTGGCCGGCGTTGGGCAGCCCTGGTCAGCGCCCAGTGCCGCGTGGAGCAGGGCGCTTTCTCGCTCGGGGCATGGCGCGGCCACCCGGAAAACGAGCCGCGACGATGGGGCGCGGCCGGCGGCCCCGGCGCCGGGGAGTTTTCCCCGAGCAGAGTGGATGGAGGCGCCGTGGCCGGGCGTCCGCCTCCGCCGTGGCGGGCGGCCGGGGCGCCCGTGGAGGGGGCTGGCCTCTGTGGGGGAACGGAGTGATCTCTCACTCCACGGCTGGGACCAAGCCGCGAAAGGTGCCGTTGTCGCCGGGACGGTCGGGGGGACTCGTGGCGCGGGACTCAGGGTTCCCCATGCGGAGGCCCCCAGGCTCAGGCCCCTGGCAACGGAAGGCTGAGCAAGGAGGCCCGGGCCCAGGCCTAGCTTTCGGGGCTGGCCCGGCCCCAGCGGCCGGCGCCAGGGAGGGGACCCCCGGAGGCTGAGGAGCGGGAGGCGTCGGCCTCCCCGGGGCCCGCCTCCCGGAGCTCCTCCTGGCGGTGCCGGAACGCGACGACACGCGATCCCGGACAGGGCCCCGGGGGGGGCGGCCCTGCGGCCCTGTGGTGCCCGAAGTGTGTTCGCCGCGCGTTTTCCGGCCAATTCTCACGAGCGTTCTGCCCAAATCGGGATCGATTTGGGCAGAACGCTCGTGAGAATTGGCCGGCGTTGGGCAGCCCTGGTCAGCGCCCAGTGCCGCGTGGAGCAGGGCGCTTTCCTCGCTCGGGGCATGGCGCGGCCACCCGGAAAACGAGCCGCGACGATGGGGCGCGGCCGGCGGCCCCGGCGCCGGGGAGTTTTCCCCGAGCAGAGTGGATGGAGGCGCCGTGGCCGGGCGTCCGCCTCCGCCGTGGCGGGCGGCTGGGGCGCCCGTGGAGGGGGCTGGCCTCTGTGGGGGAACGGAGTGATCTCTCACTCCACGGCTGGGACCAAGCCGCGAAAGGTGCCGTTGTCGCCGGGACGGTCGGGGGGACTCGTGGCCCGGGACTCAGGGTTCCCCATGCGGAGGCTCCCAGGCTCAGGCACCTGGCAACGGAAGGCTGAGCAAGCAGGCACGGGCCCAGGCCTAGATTTCTGGGCTGGCCCGGCCCCAGAGGCCGGCGCCAGGGAGGGGACACCCGGAGGCTGAGGAGCGGGAGGCGTCGGCCTCCCCGGGGCCCGCCTCCCGGAGCTCCTCCTGGCGGTGCCGGAACGCGACGACACGCGATCCCGGACAGGGCCCCGGGGGGGCGGCCCTGCGGCCCTGTGGTGCCCGAAGTGTGTTCGCCGGGCGTTTTCCGGCCAATTCTCACGAGCGTTCTGCCCAAATCGGGATCGATTTGGGCAGAACGCTCGTGAGAATTGGCCGGCGTTGGGCAGCCCTGGTCAGCGCCCAGTGCCGCGTGGAGCAGGGCGCTTTCTCGCTCGGGGCATGGCGCGGCCACCCGGAAAACGAGCCGCGACGATGGGGCGCGGCCGGCGGCCCCGGCGCCGGGGAGTTTTCCCCGAGCAGAGTGGATGGAGGCGCCGTGGCCGGGCGTCCGCCTCCGCCGTGGCAGGCGGCCGGGGCGCCCGTGGAGGGGGCTGGAATCTGTGGGGGAACGGAGTGATCTCTCAATCCATGGCTGGGACCAAACCGCAATAGGTGCCGTTGTCGCCGGGACGGTCGGGGGGACTCGTGGTGCGGGACTCAGGGTTCCCCATGCGGAGGTCCCCAGGCTCAGGCCCCTGGCAACGGAAGGCTGAGCAAGCAGGCCCGGGTCCGGGCCTAGCTTTCGGGGCTGGCCCGGCACCAGTGGCCGGCACCAGGGAGGGGACCCCCGGAGGCTGAGGAGCGGGAGGCGTCGGCCTCCCCGGGGCCCGCCTCCCGGAGCTCCTCCTGGCGGTGCCGGAACGCGACGACACGCGATCCCGGACAGGGCCCCGGGGGGGCGGCCCTGCGGCCCTGTGGTGCCCGAAGTGTGTTCGCCGGGCGTTTTCCGGCCAATTCTCACGAGCGTTCTGCCCAAATCGGCATCGATTTGGGCAGAACGCTCGTGAGAATTGGCCGGCGTTGGGCAGCCCTGGTCAGCGCCCAGTGCCGCGTGGAGAGGGCCCTTTCTCGCTCGGGGCATGGCGAGGCCACCCGGAAAACGAGCCGCGACGATGGGGCGCGGTCAGCAGCCCCGGCGCCGGGGAGTTTCCCAGAGCAGAGTGGATGGAGGCGCCGTGGCCGGGCGTCCGCCTCCGCCGTGGCGGGCGGCCGGGGCGCCCCTGGAGGGGGCTGGCCTCTGTGGGGGAACGGAGTGATCTCTCACTCCACGGCTGGGACGAAGCTGCAAAAGGTGCCGTTGTCGCCGGGACGGTCGGGGGGACTCGTGGCGCGGGACTCAGGGTTCCCCATGCGGAGGCCCCCAGGCTCAGGCCCCTGGCAACGGAAGGCTGAGCAAGCAGGCCCGGGCCCGGGCCCGGGTTTCGGGGCTGGCCCGGCCCCAGCGGCCGG
>NW_025721175.1:300000-419150 GCF_922984935.1 Meles meles | reverse complement strand
TTTTCTTCTTCTGCTACATTTTTTAAAACTTTTACCCTTTTCTTTTTTAACGTTTTTTTTTGACTGGTTTATCTAAAATATATATTTTTTCTTTCTTTTTTATATTTTTTCTTTATTGGTTTTATTTTTTGAATTTTTTTCTTTTTTTTTGAACCACTTTTAATCCCATTTCTCCCCCCCCCACAATTTGGGGTCTCTTCTGATGTGGTTACGGCACATTTTTCTGGGGTCTTTGTCACCCTTTTAGTATTTTATTTCATCCTTCATATCCTCTTATCTGGACAAAATGACAAGGCGGAAAAAATCACTACAAACAAAAGAACAAGAGGCAGTACTGAAGGCTAGGGACCTAATCAACACAGACATTGGTAATATGTCAAATAAGAGTTCAGAATGACGATTCTGAACGTTCTAGCTGGGTTCGAAAAAGGCATGGAAGATATTAGAGAAACACTTTCTGGAGATAAAAAAGCCCTTTCTGGAGAATTAAAGAACTAAAATCGAACAAAGTTGAAATCAAAAAGCTATTAATGAGGTGCAATAAAAAATGGAGGCTCTCACTGCTAGGATCAATGAGACAGAAGAAAGAATTGGAGATCTAGAAGACCAAATGGCAGAGAATAAAGAAGGTGAGCAAAAGAGGGAAAACAGCTACTGGACCACGAGGGGAGAATTCGAGAGATAAGTGACACCGTAAGACAAAACAACATTAGAATAATTGGGATTCCAGAAGAAGAAGAAAAAAAGAGGGGAGCAGAAGGTCTATTGGTGAGAATTATTGGAGAGAATTTCCCTAATATGGCAATGGGAACAAGCATCAAAATCCAGGAGATTCAGAGAACCTCCCTCAAAGTCAACAAGAATATGTCCACACCCCATCACCTTATCGTAAAATTTACAAGTCTTAGTGACAAAGAGAAAATCCTGAAAGCAGCCCGGGAAAAGAAGTCTGTAACATACAATGGTAAAAATATTAGATTGGCAGCAGACATATCCACAGAGACCTGGCAGGCCAGAAAGAGCTGGCATGATATATTCAGATCACTAAATGAGAAAAACATGCAGCCCAGAATACTCTATCCAGCGAGGCTATCATTGAAAATAGAAGGAGAGATCAAAAGCTTCCAGGACAAACAAAAACTGAAAGAATTTGCAAACACCAAACCAGCTCTACAGGAAATATTGAAAGGGCTCCTTTAAGCAAAGAGAGCCTAAATGTAGTAGATCAGAAAGGCAGAGAGACAATATACAGTAACATTCATCTAACAGGGTAATAATGGCACTAAATTCATATCTCTCAATAGTTACCCTGAATGTAAATGGGATAAATGCCCAATCAAAAGACACAGGGTATCAGAATGGATAAAAAAACAAAACCCATCAGTATGTTGCCTACAAGAAACTCATTTTAGATGCGAAGACACATCCAGATTTAAAGCGATGGGGTGGAAACCAATTTACCATGCTAATGGGCATCAGAAGAAAGCTGGGATGGCAATCCTTATATCAGATCAATTAGATTTTAAGCCAAAGACTATAAGAAGAGATGAGGAAGGACACTATATCATACTCAAAGGGTCTGTCCAACAAGAAGATCAAACCATTTTAAATATCTATGCCCCTAACGTGGGAGCAGCCAACTCTAGAAACCAATTAATAACAAAATCAAAGAAACACATCAATAATAATACAATAATAGTAGGGGACTTGAACACTCCCCTCACTGAAATGGACAGATCATCCAAGCAAAAGATCAACAAGGAAATAAAGGCCATAAATGACACACTGGACCAGATGGACATCACAGGTATATTCAGAACATTTCATCCCAAAGCAACAGAATACACATTCTTCTCTAGTGCACATGGAACATTCCCCAGAATATATTATATCCTGGGTCACAAATCAGGTCCCGACCAGTATCAAAAGATTGGGATTATTTCTTGCATATTTTCAGACCACAATGCTCTGAAGCTAGAACTCAATCACAAGAGGAAAGCTGGAAAGAACCCAAATACATGGAGAATAAACAGCGTCCTTCTAAAGAATGAATGGGTCAACCAGGAAATTAAAGAAGAATTGAAAAAATTCATGGAAACAAATGATAAAGAAAACAGAAGCGTTCAAAATCTGTGGGACACAGCAAAGGGAGTCCTGAGAGGAAAATATATAGCAGTACAAGCCTTTCTCAAGAAACAAGAAAGGTCTCAAGTACACAACCTAACCCTACACATAAAGGAGCTGGAGAAAGAACAAGAAAGAAACCCTAAACCCAGCAGGAGAAGAGAAATCATAAAGCTCAGAGCAGAAAGCAATGAAATAGAAACCAAAAAAAAAACAATAGAAAAAATTAATGAAACTAGGAGCTGGTTCTTGAAAGAATCAAAAGATTGATAAACTCCTGTCCAGACTCATCAAAAAGAAAAGAGAAAGGACCCAAATAAATAAAATCATGAATGAAAGAGGAGAGATTACAACTAACACCAACGAAATACAGACAATTATAAGAACATACTATGAGCAACTCTACGCCAACAAATTGGACAATCTGGAAGAAATGGATGCATTCCTAGAGACATATAAACTACCACAACTGAACCAGGAAGAAATAGAAAACCTGAACAGACCCATAACCAGTAAGGAGATTGAAACATTCATCAAAAATCTCCAAGCAAACAAAAGCCCAGGGCCAGAGGGCTTCCCAGGGGAATTTTACCAAACATTTAAAGAAGAACTCATTCTTATTCTCCTG
Organism: Meles meles; assembly: GCF_922984935.1. NCBI lineage: Eukaryota > Metazoa > Chordata > Mammalia > Carnivora > Mustelidae > Meles > Meles meles. Next base: position 416,398 of record NW_025721175.1, on the reverse strand, counting down.
AAACTGTTCCAAAAAATAGAAGTGGAAGGAAAACTTCCAAACTCATTTTATGAGGCCAGCATCACCTTGATCCCAAAACCAGACAAGGATCCCACCAAAAAAGAGAACTACAGACCAATATCCTTGATGAACACAGATGCAAAAATTCTCACCAAAATACTAGCCAATATGATTCAACAGTATATTAAAAGGATTATTCACCACGATCAAGTGGGATTTATTCCAGGGCTGTAGGGTTGCTTTAACATCCGCAAATCAATCAATGTGATAGAAAACATTAATAAAAGAAAGAACAAGAACCATATGATACTCTCAATAGATACTGAAAAAGCATTTGATAAAGTACAGCATCCCTTCCTGATCAAAACTCTTCGAAGTGTAGGTATAGAGGGCACATACCTCAATATTATCAAAGCCATCTATGAAAAACCCACCGCAAATATCATTCTCAATGGAGAAAAACTGAAAGCTTTTCCACTAAGGTCAGGAACATGGCAGGGATGTCTATTATCACCACTGCTCTTCAACATAGTAATAGAAGTCCCAGCCTCAGCAATCAGACAACAAAAAGAAATTAAAGGCATCCAAATTGGCAAAGAAGAAGTCAAACTAAAATTCTTTGCAGATGATATGATACTATATGTGGAAAACCCAAAAGACTCTATTCCAAAACTGCTAGAATTTGTACAGGAATTCAGGAAAGTGTCAGGATATAAATTCAATGCACAGATATGAGTTGCATTTCTGTACACCAACAACAAGACAGAAGAAAGATAAATTAAGGAGTCAATCCCATTTACAATTGCACCCAAAACTATAAGATACCTAGGAATAAACCTAACCAAAGAGGCTAAGAATCTATACTCAGAAAACTATAAAGTACTCATGAAAGAAATTGAGGAAGACACAAAGAAATGGAAAAATGTTCCATGCTCCTCGATTGGAAGAATAAATACTGTGAAAATGTCCATGCTACCTAAAGCAATCTACACATTTAATGCAATCCCTATCAAAATACCATCCATTTTTTCAAAGAAATGGAACAAATAATCCTAAAATTTATATGGAAACAGAAAAGACATTGAATAGCCAAAGGAATATTGCAAAAGAAAGCCAAAGTTGGTGGCATCACAATTCCGGATTTCAAGCTCTATTACAAAGCTGTCACCATCAAGACAGCTTGGTACTGGCACAAAAACAGACACATAGATCAATGGAACATAATAGAGAGCGCAGAAATAGACCCTCAACTCTATGGTCAACTAATCTTCGACAAAGCAGGAAAGAATATCCAATGGTAAAAAGACAGCCTCTTCAATAAATGGTACTGGGGAAAATTGGACAGCCACATGCAGAAAAATGAAATTGGAACACTCCTTCACACCACACACGAAAATAGACTCAAAATGGATGAAGGACCTCAATGTGAGAAAGGAATCCATCAAAATCTTTGAGGAGAATGCAGGCAGCAACCTCTTCGACCTCAGCCACAGCAACATCTTCCTAGGAACATCAGCAAAGGCAAGGGAAGCAAGGTCAAAAATGAACTGTTGGGATTTCATCAAGATCAAAAGCTTTTGTACAGCAAAGGAAACAGTTAACAAAAGCAAAAGACAACTGACAGAATAGGAGAAGATATTTGCAAATGACATATCAGATAAAGGGCTAGTATCCAAAATCTATAAGGAACTTAGCAAACTCAACACCCAAGGAACAAACAATCCAATCAAGAAATGGGCAGAAGACATGAACAGACATTTCTGCAAAGAAGCCATCCTGATGATCAACAGACACATGAAAAAGTGCTCCACATCACTCGGCATCAGGGAAATACAAATCAAAACCACAATGAGATATCACCTCACACCAGTCAGAATGGCTAAAATGAACAAGTCAGGAAATGACAGATGCTGGCAAGGATGCAGAGAAAGAGGAACCCTCCTCCGCTGTGGGTGGGAATGAAAGCTGGTGCAACCACTCTGGAAAACAGCTTGGAGGTTCCTCAAAATGTTGAAAATAGAACTACCGTATGACCCAGCAATTGCACTACTCGGTATTTACCCTAACGATGCAAACGCAGTGATCCGAAGGGGCACGTGTACCCGAATGTTTATAGCAGCAATGTCTACAGTAGCCAAATTATGGTAAGAACCTAGATGTCCATCAACAGATGACTGGATAAAGAATAGTGGTATATATACACAATGGAATACTATGCAGCCATCAAAAGAAATGAAATCTTGCCATTTGCGACAATGTGGATGGAACTTGAGGGTATCATGTTTAGTGAAGTAAGTCAATTGGAGAAAGACAACTGTCATATGATCTCCCTGATATGAGGACGTGGAAATGCAACATGGGGGGTTAGGGGGATAGGAGAAGAATAAATGAAACAAGATGGGATTGGGAGGGAGACCAACCATAAATGGCTCTTAATCTCACAAAACAAACTGGGGGTTGCTGGGGGGAGGTGGGGTTGGGAGAGGTGGAGGGGTTTATGGACATTGGGGAGGGTATGTGCTATGGTGAGTGCTGTGAAGTGTGTAAACTTAGCAATTCATAGACCTGTACCCTTGGGGATAAAAATACATATGTTTATAAAAAAAAATGGAAGTGCAGGTGAACTATAAGAGTCTATGGACTCTGAAAACAACCTGAGGGTTTTGAAGGGACGGTGGTGGGAGGTTGGGGGAACCAGGTGGTGGGTAATAGGGAGGGCGTGTATTGCATGGAGCACTGGGTGTTGTTCAAAAACAATGAATACTGTTACGCTGAAAAAAAAGAAAAAAAAAAAGAATATCCAACCTGCCTAGCATCCGACCTTGTTCTAAATTCTTTCCCCAATAGGGAAAACAATGCCATATATAACTGTTCACCTTAAGATCCATTATAAGTTTGAAAGCATAAGGGCCTTGGTGTGCACTTAATTCATAGTATCCAACCAGCCTGGAGTCCGTGCTTGTTCTAACTTATTTCCTCAATAGGGAAAAAATTGCCATATATAAGTGTTCGCCTTAAGAGCCATTATATGTTTTAGAAGCATAAGGCCCTCGGCGTATATTAACTCCAGGTATCTAACCTGCCTAGCGTCTGACCTTGTTCTAACTTCATTCCTCAACTGGGGCAACACTGCCACATATGAGTGTTCACCTTAAGATCGATTATACGTTTTGGAATCAAAGGGCCTCGGCGTGCACTCAACTCAGAGTATCCACCCTGCCTAGCGTCCGTCCTTTTCTACATTCTTTCTTCAACTGGGAAAACACTGGCATTTAATGTGTTTTCGTTTTAAGTGGGACTACATGTTTTCCAAGCATAAGGGCCTTGACTTGCACTTAACTCAGTGTATCCAACCAGCTTAGAGCCCATCCTTGTTCTAACTTCTTTTCTCACCAGGAAAACTCTGCCCCATATGAGTGTTAGCTGTAAGAGCGATTGTAAGTTTTGGAAAGCATAAGGGACTTGGCGTGCACTTAACTCAGAGTATCTAACCTGCCTAGCATTTGTTGTTATTGTAACTTATTTCCTCAACTAGGAAAATACTGCCATTTAATGGGATTTCGTATTAAGCTCGATTTTTAGGTTCTGTAAGCATAAGGGAATTGGCGTGCACTTAACTCAGAATATCCAACCTGCCTAGATTCCATCCTTGCTCTAACTTCTTTCCTCAAGTGGGAATACACTGCCATTTATGAGTGTTCGCCTTAAGAGGGTTTATACGTTTGGGAAGCATAAGGGCCTTGGCATGCACTTAACTCAGAGTATCCAACCTGCCTAGTGTCCGACCTTGTTCTGAAATCATTCTCAACTGGGGCAACACTGCCACATATGAGTGTTCACCTTAAGAGCCATTATGCGTTTTGGAATCATAGGGGCCTTGGCGTGCAAGTAACTCAGAGTATCCAACCGGCCTAGCATCAGTCCGTTTTCTAACATCATTCCTCAACTGGGAAAACACTTCCATTTAATGGGTTTTCATTTTAAGTGGAATTATACGTTTTGGAAACACAAGGGCCTTGGCGTTAACTTACCTCAGGGTATCTGACCTGCTTAGAGTCTGTTCTTTTTCTAACTTCTTTCCTCAACAGGGAAAACTCTGCCACATATGAGTGTTAGCCTTAAGAGCAATTTTATGTTTTGGAAGCATAAGTGGCTTGGCCTGCACTTAAGTTAGAGTATCCAACCTGCATAGCGTCTGTCCTTGTTGTAACTTCTTTCCTCAACTGGGTAAACACTGTCATTTAACGGGTTATCATATTAAGTGGGATTTTAAGTTTTGGAAGCATAAGGGGCTTGGCATACACTTAACTCGGAGTATCCAAACAGTCCAGCTTCCGTCCTTGTTTTAAATTCTTTCCTCAAATGGAAAAACACTGCCATTTAATGAGTTTTCATATTAAGCGGGATATATGCTTTGGAAGCATAAGGGACTTGGCGTGCACTTAACTTAGAGTATGCAACTTGCCTAGCACCCATCCTTGTTCTAAATTCTTTCTTCAACTGGGAAAACACTGCCATTTAAAGGGTTTTCATATTGAGCAGGATTATATGTTTTGGAAGCATAAAGGACTTGGCGTGAACTTAAGTCAGTGTGTCCAACCAGCCTGGAGTCCGTCCTTATTCTAACTTCTTTCCTCAGTAGGGAAAACACTGCCATATATAAGTGTTAGCCTTAAGAGCCATAATACGTTTTAGAAGCATAAGGGCCTTGGTGTGCACTTAACTCAGAGTATCCAAACTGCTTAGAGTCCATTCTTGTTCTAACTTCTTTTCTCAACCAGGAAAACTCTGCTAAATATGAGTGTTAGCTGTAAGAGCGATTATAGGTTTTGGAAGCATAAGGACCGTGCCATGCACTTAACTCAGAGTATCCAACCTGCCTAGCCTCTGTCCATGTTCTAACATCATTCCTCAACTGTGAAAACACTGCCCTTTAATGGTTTTTCATTTAATGCGGAATCATAGGTTTTGGAAACACAAGGGCCTTGGCGTGTACTTAACTCAGATTATCCAACCTGCCTAGTGTCCGACCTTGTTCTGAATTCATTCCTCATCTGGGGCAACAATGCCACATATGAGTGTTTGCCTTAAGAGCGATTATACATCTTGGAATCAAAGGGTCCTTGTCGTGCACTTAACTCAGAGTATCCAACCTGCCTAGCGTCCGTCCATGTTCTAAATTCTTTCCTCAACTGAGAAAACACTGACATTTTATGGGTTTTCATTTTAAGCGTGTTACACTTTTTCGAAGCATAAGGACCTAGGCGTGCACTTAACTCAGAGTATCCGACCTGCTTAGAGTCCTTCCTTGTTCTAACTTCTTTTCCTAACTGGGAAAACTCTGCTGCATATGAGAGTTAGCCATAAGAGCGATTATAAATTTTGGAAGCATAAAGGGCTGGACCAGCACTTAACTCAGAGTATTCAACCTGCCTAGGATCCGTCCTTGTTCTAACTTCTTTCCTCAAGTGGGAATACACTGCCATTTATAATTGTTCGTCTTAAGAGCGTTTATAGGTTTTGGAATCATAGGCACCTTGGCGTGCACATAACTCAGAGTATCCAACCAGCCTGGAGTCCATCCTTGTTCTAACTTCTTTGCACAATAGGGAAAACACTGCCATATATAAGTATTCGTCTTAAGAGTCATTATACATTTTAGAAGCATAAGGGCCTTAGCATGCACTAAACTCAGAGTATCCAACCTGCCTAGTGTCTGTCCTTGTTGTAACTTCTTTACTCAACTTGGAAAACACTGCCATTTAACGGGTTTTCAATAAAGCGGGATTTTAGGTTTTGGAAGCATAAGGGCCTTGGCGTACACTTAACTTGGAATATCCAACCTGCTTGGCATCCGTCCATGTTCTAACATCTTTCCTCAACTGGGAAAAAGTGCCATTTAATGAGTTTTTGTTTTAAGCGGGCTTATACGTTTTGAACGCACAAGAGCCTTGGCGTTAACTTAACTCAGCATAAGCGCCTTGGCATGCACTTAACTCAGAGTATCCAACCTGCCTAGCATCCGTCCTTGTTCCACCTTCTTTCTTCAACTGGGAAAACACTGCAGTTTCATTGGTTTTTGTTTTAAGTGGGATTATACGTTTTGGAAGTATAAGGGCCTTGGCGTGCACTTAACTTAGAGTATCCAACTTGCCTATATTGCACCCTTGTTGTAGCCTCTTTCCCCAACTAGGAACACAATGCCACTTATGAATCTTCACCTAACGATCGAGTTTACGTTTTGGAAGCATAAGCATCATTGCGTGCACTAAACTCAGAGTATCCAACATGCTTATATTCCACCCATGTTCTAAGTTATTTCCTTCACTGGGAACACACTGCCACTTATGAGACATAGCCTTAAGAGCGATTATACGTTTTGGAAGCATAAGGGAATTGACAAGCACTTAACTTAGACTATCCAACTTGCTTATAGTCCGCCCTTTTTCTAAGTTTTTTCCTGAACTGGGAACACACTGCTACTTATGAGACTTAACCTTAAGAGAGATTATATGTTTTGGAAGCATAAGGGACTGGGTGTGCACTTAATTCAGAGTATCCAACATGCTTATAGTCCGCCCTTGCTCTAAGTTCTTTCCTCAACTGGGAACAGACTGCACTTATGATTCTTCTCCTTAAGAGTGATTTTATGGTTTGGAAGCATAAGGGACATGGCGTGACCTAAACTTAGAGTATCCAACTGGATTATAGTCCGCCCTTGTTCTAATTTCTTTCCTCAATTGGGAACACACTGCCACATATGAGTATTCGCCTTAAAAGCATTTATACGTTTTGGAAGCAAAGGGGCCTTGGTATGCACGTAACTCAGAGAATCCAACCTGCCTAGCGTCTGTAGAAAGAAGTTCTAACTTCTTTCCTCAACTGGGAAAACACTGCCAGAATGGGTTTTCATATGAAGCGGGTTTATACATTTTGGATTCATAAGCGCCTTGGCGTACACTTAAATCAGAGTCTCCAACCTGCCTGGAGTTCGTCCTTGTTCTAACTTCTTTTTTCACCTGGGAAAAGTCTGCCACATATGAGTGTTAGCCAGAAGAGTGATTACATGTTTTGGAAGCATAAGGGCCCTGGTCTGCACTAAACTCAGAATATACAACATGCTTATAGTACGCCCTGGTTCTAAGTCCTTTCTTCAACTGGGAACACACTTCCCCTTTTGAGTCTTAACTTAAGAGCGATTGTATGCTTTGGAAGCATAAGGGACTTGGCGTGCACTTAACTTAGAGTATCCAACTTGCTTATAGTCTGCCCTTCTTCTAAGTTCTTTCCTGAAATGGGAACACACTGCCACTTAAGAGACTTCACTGTAAGAGTGATTATATGTTCTGGAAGCATAAGGGACTTGGGGTGCATTTAACTTAGAGCATCCAACTTGCTTATATTCCGCCCTTATTCTAAGCTCTTTCCTTAACTGGGAATACACTGCCACTTATGAGACTTAGCCTTAGAGCGATTATATGATTTGGAAGCATATGGGACTTGGTGTGCACTTAATTCATGTATCCAACTTGCTAGAGTCCGTCCTTGTTCTAACTTCTTTCCTCAACTGGGAAAGCACTGCCAGAATGGGTTTTCGTATTAAGTGGGATTATAAGTTTTGGAAGCATAAACGCATTGGAATACACTTAACTCAGAGTATCCAACCTGCCTAGAGTCCGCCCTTGTTCTAACTTCTTTCCTCAACTGGGAAAACACTGCCATTTATGAGAGTTTGCCTTAAGTTCGTTTATAGGTTTTGGAAGCATAAGGGCCTTCAAGTGAACTTAACTCAGAGTATGCAACATGCTTATAATCTGCCCTTGTTCTAAGATCTTTCCTCAGCTGGGAATACACTGCCACTTATGATTCTTAACCTTAAGAGTGATTATAAGCTTTGGAAGCATAAGGGCCTTGGCATGCACTTAACTCAGAGGATCGAGCCTGTTTAGAGGTGAACCATGTTTTAACATCTTTTGTCAACTGGGAAAACTCTGCCCCATATGAATGTTAGCCATGAGAACGATTATAGGTTTTGGAAGCATAAGAGACTTAGAGTGCACTTAACTCAGATTTTCGAACCTGCCTAGCATCTGTCCTTGTTCTAACGTCTTTCCTCAACTGGGAAAACACTACCCTTTAGTGTTTTTTTGTATGTAGAGTGGTTTTACGTTTTGAAAGCATAAGGACCTTGGTGTATGCTTAACTGAGATTATCCAACATGCCTAGTGTCTGTCCTTGTTGTAACATCTTTCCTCAACTGGGAAAACACTGCCAATAACGGGTTTTCGTATTAAGCAGGATTTTGCATTTTGGAAGCACAAGGGGCTTGGCTTGCACTTAAATCAGTGTATCCAACCTGACTAGAGTCCATCCTTGTTCTAACTTCTTTGGTCAACTGGGAAAACTGTCCCATATGAGTGTTAGCCCTAAGAGCGATTATATGTTTTGGATGCAAAAGGGGATTGGCAAGCACTGAACTCAGTGTATCCAACCTGCCAAGCGTCCGTCCTTGTTCTAACTTCTTTCCTCAACTGGGAAAACACTGCCATATAATGAGTTTTTGTATTAAGTGGGATTTTAAGTTTTGGAAGCAAAAGGGACTTAGCATGCACATAACTCAGAGGATTCAATCTGACTAGAGTCCCTCCTTGTTCTAATATATTTCTTCAAGTGGGAATAAGCTGCCATTAAATGGGTTTTCGTTTTAAGTGGTATTTTACGTTTTGGAAGCATAAGGGCCTTGGCATGCAATTAACTCAGAGTATCCAACTTGCTAAGAGTCCATCCTTGTTCTAACTTCTTTTCTCAACCGTGAAAACTCTCCCCCATATGAGTCTTGGTCGTCACAATGATTATAGTTTTTGGAAGCATAAGGGGCTTGGCGTGCACTTAACTCAGAGTATCCAACCTGCCTAGCGTCTGTCCTTGTTGTAACATCTTTCCTCAACTGGGAAAACCCTGCCATTTAACGGGTTTCCCTATTCAATGGGATTTTAAGTTTTGGAAGCATAAGGGCCTTGGAGTGCACTTAAATCAGAGGATACAAACTGCTTAGAATCCATCCTTGTTCTAACTCTTTTCTGAAAAGAGAAAACTCTGCCACATATGAGTGTTAGCCGTAAGAGTGATTATAGGCATTGGAAGCATAAGGGGCTTGGCGTGCACTTAACTCAGAATATCCAACCTGCCTAGCGTCTGTCCTTGTTCTATCTTCTTTCATCAAGAGGGAATACACTGCCATTTATGAGTGTTAACCTTTAGTGCGTTTATACATTTTGGAAGCATGAGGGCCTTGGCGTGCACTTAACTAAGAGTATTCAACCAACCTGAAGTCCGTCCTTGTTCTAATTTCTTTCTTCAAGTGGGTATACACTGCCATTTATGAGTATTCACCTTAAGAGCGTTTATAAGTTTTCGAAGCATATGGGCCTTGGAGTGCACTTAATTCAGAGTATCCAACGAGCCTGGAGTCTATCCTTGTTCTAACTTCTTTCCTCAATAGGGAAAACATTGCCATATATAAGTGTTTGCCTTAAGCCATTATATGCTTTAGATGCATCAGGGCCTCGGCGTGCAATTTACTGAGACTTTCGAACCTGCCTAGCATCCGTCCTTGTTCTAACTTCATTCCTCAACTTGGAAAACACTGCCACGTATGAGTGTTTGCCTTACGAGTGATTAAAGGTTTGGAATCATAGGGGCCTTGGCGTGCACTTAACTCAGAGTATCTAAACTACCTAGCGTCTGTCCATGTTGTTACATCTTTCCTCAACTGGGAAAACACTGCCATTTAACGGGTTTTCATATTGAGCGGGATTTTACGTTTTGGAAGTATAAGGGCCTTGGCGTGCACTTAACTCAGAGTATCCAACAAGCATAGAGTTGATTCTTGTTCTACTTTCTTTTGTCAATGGGGAAAATTCTGCCTCATATGAGTGTTAGCCGTGAGTGATTATAGTTTTTGGAACCAAAAGGGGCTTGGTGTGCACTAAACTCAGGGATCCAACCTAAATAGAGTCGGTCCATTTCTATCTTATTTCTTCAAGAGGGAATATGCTGCCGTTTAATGGGTTTTTGTTTTAAGCGGGATTTTATGTTTTGGAAGCATAAAGGACTTGGCGTGCACTTAACACACAGTATCCAACCTGCTTAGAGTCAATCCTTGTTCTAAATTCTTTTCTCAACCGGGAAAACTCTGCCCCATAAGTGTGTTAGCTGTAAGAGCGATTATAGTTTTGGGAAGCATAAGGGGCTTGGCGTGCAATTAACTCAGAGTTGCAACTTGGTTCTTTCCACAGTTTGGCGACCGTGGCCATTGCTGCTATAAACACTGGGGTACAGACGGCTCTTCTTTTCACTACATCTGTATCTTTGGGGTAAATACCCAGCAGTGCAATTGTAGGGTCATAGGGAAGTTTCTTGAGGAATTTGTAGTTTCTTGAGGAATCTCCACACTGTTCTCCAGAGTGGATGCAGCAATTTGCATTCCCACCAACAGTGTAAGAGTGTTCCCCTTTCTCCACAACCTCTCTAACACATGTTGTTTCCTGTCTTGCTAATTTTGTCCATTCTAACCGGTGTCAGGTGATATCTCAATGTGGTTTTAATTTGAATCTCCCTGATGGCTAGTGATGATGAACATTTTTTCATGTGTCTGATAGCCATTTGTATGTCTTCATTGGAGAAGTGTCTGTTCATATCTTCTGCCCATTTTTTGACATGAATATCTGTTTTGTGTGTGTTGAATTTACGAATTTATTTGTAGATTCTGGATATCATTCTTTTGTCTATACTGTCATTTGCAAATATCTTCTCCCATTCCGTGGGTTGCCTCTGTTTTGTTGAAGGTTTCCTTTGCTGTGCAGAAGATTTTGATCTTGATGAAGTCCCAAAAGCTCATTTTCACTTTGTTTCCTTTGCCTTTGGAGACATATCTTGAAAGAAGTTGCTGAGGCTGTTATCGAAGAGGTTATTGCCTATATTCTCCTCTAGGATTCTGATGGATTCCTGTCTCACATTGATGTCTTTTATCCATTTCAAGTTTATCTTTTTTTAAGATTTTATTTATTTGACAGACAGAAATCACAAGTAGGCAGAGAGGCAGGCACAGAGAGAAGGGGAGGCAGGCTCCCTGCCGAGCAGAGAGCCCAATGCAGGACTCGATCCCAGGACCCTGGGATCATGACCTGAGGCGAAGGCAGAGGCTTTAACCCACTGAGCCACCCAGGCGCCCCTCTTTTTTGACATTTTTAATTGTAATGTGTCTTACTGTGGACCTCTTTGCATTGATTTTGTGTGAGCTTTCAGCCTTCTGAATCTTGATATTTGTTTACTTTCCAAGATTAGGAAAATTCAACTATTATTTACCATTTTTGCTCCCTTTTCTCCCTCTGAGATCCTTTTAATGTAAATGTGATTGCAATTGATGATGTTGTTGAATTTCTTTAACCAATCATAATTGCTTATTCTTTTTTTTTCTCATTTTATTTATTTTTTCAGCGTAACAGTATTCATTCTTTTGCACAACACCCAGTGCTCCATGCAAAACGTGCCCTCCCCATTACCCACCACCTGTTCCCCCAACCTCCCACCCCTGACCCTTCAAAACCCTCAGGTTGCCCCAACCTCCCACCCCTGACCCTTCAAAACCCTCAGGTTGTTTTTCAGAGTCCATAGTCTCTTATGGTTTGCTTCCCCTCCCCAATGTCCATAGCCCGCTCCCCCTCCCCCAATCCCACCTCCCCGCAGCAACCCCCAGTTTGTTTTGTGAGATTAAGAGTCATTTATGGTTTGTCTCCCTCCCAATCCCATCTTGTTTCATTTATTCTTCTCCTCTCCCCCTAACCCCCCATGTTGCTTCTCCATGTCCTCATATCAGGGAGATCATATGATAGTTGTCTTTCTCCGATTGACTTATTTCACTAAGCATGATACGCTCTAGTTCCATCCACGTCGTCGCAAATGGCAAGATTTCATTTCTTTTGATGGCTGCATAGTATTCCATTGTGTATATATACCACATCTTCTTTATCCATTCATCTGTTGATGGACATCTAGGTTCTTTCCATAGTCTGGCTATTGTAGACATTGCTGCTATAAACATTCGGGTACACGTGCCCCTTCGGATCACTATGTTTGTATCTTTAGGGTAAATACCCAGTAGTGCAATTGCTGGGTCATAGGGTAGTTCTATTTTCAACATTTTGAGGAACCTCCATGCTGTTTTCCAGAGTGGTTGCACCAGCTTGCATTCCCACCAACAGTGGAGGAGGGTTCCCCTTTCTCCACATCCTCTGCAGCATCTGTCATTTCCTGACTTGTTCATTTTAGCCATTCTGACTGGTGTGAGGTGATATCTCATTGTGGTTTTGATTTGTATTTCCCTGATGGCGAGTGACGTGGAGCACGTTTTCATGTGTCTGTTGGCCATCTGGATGTCTTCTTTGCAGAAATGTCTGTTCATGTCCTCTGCCCATTTCTTGATTGGATTGTTTGTTCTTTGGGTGTTGAGTTTGCTAAGTTCCTTATAGATTTTGGATACTAGCCCTTTATCTGATATGTCGTTTGCAAATATCTTCTCCCATTCTGTCAGTTGTCTTTTGGTTTTGTTAACTGTTTCCTTTGCTGTGCAAAAGCTTTTGATCTTGATGAAATCCCAACAGTTCATTTTTGCCCTTGCTTCCCTTGCCTTTGCCGTTGTTCCTAGGAAGATGTTGCTACAGCTGAGGTCGAAGAGGTTGCTGCTCTTCCTCATTCTTGCTGCATTCTCCTCAAGGATTTTGATGGATTCCTTTCTCACATTGAGGTCCTTCATCCATTTGGAGTCTATTTTTGTGTGTGGTGTAAGGAAGTGGTCCAATTTGATTTTTCTGCATGTGGCTGTCCAATTTTCCCAGCACCATTTATTGAAGAGGCTGTCTTTTTTCCATTGGACATTCTTTCCTGCTTTGTCGAAGATTAGTTGACCATAGAGTTGAGGGTCGATTTCTGGGCTCTCTATTCTGTTCCACTGATCTATGTGTCTGTTTTTGTGCCAGTACCATGCTGTCTTGATGATGACAGCTTTGTAATAGAGCTTGAAGTCCGGAATTGTAATGCCACCAACTTTGGCTTTGTTCTTCAATATTCCTTTGGCTATTCGAGGTCTTTTCTGGTTCCATATAAATTTTAGGATTATTTGTTCCATTTCTTTGAAAAAAATGGATGGTATTTTGATAGGGATTGCATTAAATGTGTAGATTGCTTTAGGTAGCATAGACATTTTCACAATATTTATTCTTCCAATCCAGGAGCATGGAACATTTTTCCATTTTTTTGTGTCTTCCTCAATTTCTTTCATGAGTACTTTATAATTTTCTGTGTATAGATTCTTAGTCTCTTTGGTTAGGTTTATTCCTAGGTATCTTATAGTTTTGGGTACAATTGTAAATGGGATTGACTCCTGAATTTCTCTTTCTTCAGTCTTGTTGTTGGTGTACAGAAATGCAACTGATTTCTGTGCATTGATTTTATATCCTGACACTTTACTGAATTCCTGAACAAGTTCTAGCAGTTTTGGAGTGGAGTCTTTTGGGTTTTCCACATATAGTATCATATCATCTGCGAAGAGTGATAGTTTGACTTCTTCTTTACCAATTTGGATGCCTTTAATTTCTTTTTGTTGTCTGATTGCTGAGGCTAGGACGTCTAGTACTATGTTGAATAGCAGTGGTGATAATGGACATCCCTGCCGTGTTCCTGACCTTAACGGAAAAGCTTTCAGTTTTTCTCCATTGAGAATGATATTTGCGGTGGGTTTTTCATAGATGGCTTTGATAATATTGAGGTATGTGCCCTCTATCCCCACACTTTGAAGAGTTTTGATCAGGAAGGGATGCTGTACTTTGTCAAATGCTTTTTCAGCATCTATTGAGAGTATCATATGGTTCTTGTTCTTTCTTTTATTAATGTGTTCTATCACATTGATTGATTTGCGGATGTTGAACCAACCCTGCAGCCCTGGAATAAATCCCACTTGATCGTGGTGAATAATCCTTTTAATGTACTGTTGAATCCTATTGGCTAGTATTTTGGCGAGAATTTTTGCGTCTATGTTCATCAAGGATATTGGTCTGTAGTTCTCTTTTTTGGTGGGATCCTTGTCTGGTTTTGGGATCAAGGTGATGCTGGCCTCATAAAATGAGTTTGGAAGTTTTCCTTCCATTTCTATTTTTTGGAACAGTTTCAGGAGAATAGGAATGAGTTCTTCTTTAAATGTTTGGTAGAATTCCCCTGGGAAGCCGTCTGGCCCTGGGCTTTTGTTTGTTTGGAGATTTTTGATGACTGTTTCAATCTCCTTACTGGTTATGGGCCTGTTCAGGTTTTCTATTTCTTCCTGGTTCAGTTGTGGTAGTTTATATGTCTCTAGGAATGCATCCATTTCTTCCAGATTGTCCAATTTGTTGGCGTAGAGTTGCTCATAGTATGTTCTTATAATTGTCTGTATTTCGTTGGTGTTAGTTGTGATCTCTCCTCTTTCATTCATGATTTTATTGATTTGGGTCCTTTCTCTTTTCTTTTTGATGAGTCTGGCCAGGGGTTTATCAATCTTATTGATTCTTTCAAAGAACCAGCTCCTAGTTTCATTGATTTTTTCTATTGTTTTTTTGGTTTCTATTTCATTGATTTCTGCTCTGATCTTTATGATTTCTCTTCTCCTGCTGGGTTTAGGGTTTCTTTCTTGTTCTTTCTCCAGCTCCTTTACATGTAGGGTTAGGTTGTGTACTTGAGACCTTTCTTGTTTCTTGAGAAAGGCTTGTACCGCTATATATTTTCCTCTCAGGACTGCCTTTGCTGTGTCCCACAGATTTTGAACTGTTGTGTTTTCATTATCATTTGTTTCCATGAATTTTTTCAATTCTTCTTTAATTTCCTGGTTAACCCATTCATTCTTTAGAAGGATGCTGTTTAGTCTCCATGTATTTGGGTTCTTTCCAGCTTTCCTCTTGTGATTGAGTTCTAGCTTCAGAGCATTGTGGTCTGAAAATATGCAGGGAATGATCCTAATCTTTTGATACCGGTTGAGACCTGATTTGTGACCCAGGATGTGATCTATTCTGGAGAAGGTTCCATGTGCACTAGAGAAGAATGTGTATTCTGTTGCTTTGGGATGAAATGTTCTGAATATATCTGTGATGTCCATCTGGTCCAGTGTGTCATTTAAGGCCTTTATTTCCTTGTGATCTTTTGCTTGGATGATCTGTCCATTTCAGTGAGGGGAGTGTTCAAGTCCCCTACTATTATTGTATTATTATTGATGTGTTTCTTTGATTTTGTTATTAATTGGTTGATATAGTTGGCTGCTCCCACGTTAGGGGCATAGATATTTAAAATGGTTAGATCTTCTTGTTGGACAGATCCTTTGAGTAGGATATAGTGTCCTTCCTCATCTCTTATTATAGTCTTTGGCTTAAAATCTAATTGACCTGATATAAGGATTGCCACCCCAGCTTTCTTCTGATGCCCATTAGCATGGTAAATTGTTTTCCACCCCCTCACTTTCAATCTGGAGGTGTCTTCGCGTCTAAAATGAGTTTCTTGTAGGCAACATACTGATGGGTTTTGTTTTTTTATCCATTCTGATACCGTGTGTCTTTTGATTGGGGCATTTAGCCCATTAACATTCAGGGTAACTATTGAGAGATATGAATTTAGTGCCATTATTAGCCTGTAAGGTGACTGTTACTGTATATTGTCTCTGTACCTTTCTGATCTACTACTTTTAGGCTCTCTCTTTGCTTAGAGGACCCCTTTCAATATTTCCTGGAGAGCTGGTTTGGTGTTTGCAAATTCTTTCAGTTTTTGTTTGTCCTGGAAGCTTTTTATCTCTCCTTCTATTTTCAATGATAGCCTAGCTGGATAGAGTATTCTTGGCTGCATGTTTTTCTCGTTGAGTGCTCTGAATATATCATGCCAGCTCTTTCTGGCCTGCCAGGTCTCTGTGGATAAGTCTGCCGCCAATCTAATATTTTTACCATTGTATATTACAGACTTCTTTTCTCGGGCTGCTTTCAGGATTTTCTCTTTGTCACTAAGACTTGTCAATTTTACTATTAGGTGACGGGGTGTGGACCTCTTCTTGTTGACTTTGAGGGGGGTTCTCTGCATCTCCTGGATTTTGATGCTTGTTCCCTTTGCCATATTAGGGAAA
Organism: Meles meles; assembly: GCF_922984935.1. Lineage (NCBI taxonomy): Eukaryota > Metazoa > Chordata > Mammalia > Carnivora > Mustelidae > Meles > Meles meles. Next base: position 400,209 of record NW_025721175.1, on the reverse strand, counting down.
TTCTCTCCAATGATTCTCTCCAATAGACCTTCTGCTCCCCTCTCTGTTTCTTCTTCTTCTGGAATCCCAATTATTCTAATGTTGTTTCGTCTTATGGTGTCACTTATCTCTCGAATTCTCCCCTCATGGTCCAGTAGCTGTTTGTCCCTCTTTTGCTCGGCTTCCTTATTCTCTGTCATTTGGTCTTCTATATCACTAATTCTTTCTTCTGCCTCATTGATCCTAGCAGTGAGAGCCTCCATTTTTGATTGCACCTCATTAATAGCTTTTTTGATTTCAACTTGGTTAGATTTTAGTTCTTTAATTTCTCCAGAAAGGGCTTTAATATCTCCAGAGAGGGTTTCTCTAATATCTTCCATGCCTTTTTCGAGCCCGGCTAGAATGTTCAGAATCGTCATTTTGAACTCTTGATCTGACATATTACCCATGTCTGTGTTGATTAGGTCCCTAGCCTTCGGTACTGTCTCTTGTTCTTTTGTTTGTTGTGATTTTTTCGGCCTTGTCATTTTGTCCATATAAGAGGATATGAAGGAGCAAATAAACTACTAAAAGGGTGGCAAAGACCCCGGAAAAATGCGCTGTAACCAAATGAGAAGAGACCCCAAATTGTGGGGGGGAGAAAGGGGATAAAACAGCTTCTGAAAAAAAAAGAAAAAAAAAAAAGAAAGAAAAAAAATTTAAAAAATAAAACAAATAAAAAAATACAAAAAAGAAAGAAAAAGTATATATATTTAGATGAACTAGTCAAAAAATGTTAAAAAAGAAAAGGGTAAAAGTTTTAAAAAATTTAGCAGAAGAAGAAAAAAGAAAAAAGAAAAAAAAATTGAAAAAAGAAAAAAAAATTGAAAAAAGAAAAAAAAATTGAAGTAGCCGCAAGACTAAAGAATCATGGGGAGAAAGCCATGAGTTCCCTGCTTTGCTTTCTCCTCCTCTGGAATTGCTCTGCTGTCTTAGGAATTGAATCTGCTTTCTCCTTGATAGATGAAATTCGTTCTGGCTGGATATTTTGTTGATCTTCTGGGGGAGGGGCCTGTTGTAGTGACTCTCAAGTGTCTTTGCCCGAGGCGGGATTACACCGCCCTTACCGGCGGCCAGACGAAGTAATCGGCTCGGGTTCGCTTTTGGGAGCTTCTGTTCCCTGAACGCTTTCCGTAGAGTTCCGGAGGACGGGAATGAAAATGGCGGCCTCCTAGTCTCCGGCCCGGAGGAGCCGAGAGCCTGGGGCCCCACTCCTCAGTGCGCCCCCAGAGGACAGCACCCAATCACTCCCGTATCCCCAGCCTCCAGCCGCGCTCGGAGCTCACCCAGCCCGCGACCAGTTCAAGGTAACCCCGAGCTGAGAGTTCAGTCCTCGGCTCTGTCTTGGCAGCCGGCTTCTCCGTTCTAATAGCTGCGAGCTCTCCGACACTCCGACACCCCCGATCCTTCTGTGACCCTGCGGGGCCTGGGGCCACGCTGGCCCCGCGTGGGCTTCACCCCGGTTTAGCCCCTGGAGCAATGTCCCTCAGTGGAACAGACTTTTAAAAGTCCTGATTTTGTGCTCCGTTCCTCCGCCGCTTGCCGGGAGCCGGCCCCTCCCCCCGCGGTCTATCTTCCCGTCGTTTTAGATTCACTTCTCCGCCAGTCCTACCTTTCAGAAAGTGGTTGATTTTCTGTTTCTAGAGTTGCTGTTCTTCTTCTCTTCGCTCTCCCGTTGGATTTGTAGGTGTTTGCAATGTTTAGATAAGCTATCGAGCTGATCTCCTGCTACCTGATGTAGTCTCAGGCTGCTACTTCTCCGCCATCTTGACTCCTCCCGCTTATTCTTTTTTTATTTCTGTTCAGGTTGGTTGTTTCCATTACTCTGTCTTCCAGCTCATTCACCCATTTTTCTGCCTCCCTTAGTCTATTTTTATCCCCTATATTGTATATATAATTTCTCATATTGAATTCTTTATCTCTGATTTATTAAATTTATTTTTCTTTTTGTTGAATTTCTCACTGAGATGGTCCACTCTTCTCTCAAATCCAGTATCTTAATGACCATTACTTTGAATTTTTTAATTGTCATATTGTTTATATCTCTTTCATTTGGTGTAGTTTTGTCCTGTTCTTTTTCTTTGTGACACATTCCTCTCTCTCCTCATTTTATCTCACACTCCTTATTTGATTTTATGTATTAGGAAAGTATGTTATGTTTCCTGATCTTGAAAGTACTTGACTTATAAAGAGATTCTATATAGTACCCTACAGTTCAATTCCTCCTGTTTGCCAGAAGGAGATGTTTCAGTTTTTTTTCCTATGTTCCCTGTGCCTGTGATACCTGGAGTGAGATCAGCTTTTCTTCCTTCTCCATGCTTATTTTGTTCCTCCCATTTGGGTTAAGTCTTGTTGGGAGTTTGTTTCCTGACTATATTTCTGTCCCTTCTACCTTTCTTTTTTAAAGTTACTACTTAATCTACTTTAGGATTAATTGTGGACAGTCTGTTCTGCCTACATGCAACTCATTTCTGAGTTAGTTGTGTGGATGTGGCTGGTATCTAAGTGTGTTTTGAGAAAAAGGGAGCTTTGTATCCTTTTAACCATCTTCTGTTCTTGATTTCTTACTGATGTAATTAAAATTTTGTAGTATTTTCTGGCATTTACCTGTTTTTCACCTGTACATTCAAATAAGGTTTGCAATGTATATGAAAGAAAAATATAATGTGTGCACTTTAATAATATATTTTAAGGAAACAATTATTTGATAGATGATTTCCATAGTTTTATGTAGAAAATGGTGATTAAAATACAATAAGCTCACAAATTATGATAGATGATCATAAATTAAGAACCGTTACATGGAAATGGTAGCATAATAAAAGCACATGTGGATGTCCACTGTCCTTTCCATTCTTTAGCATTTTTTCCTTTCAAAAACACCACTATATTTACTTTGTAACAGGCTGATAATTTGTACACACTTTTGCAATTGAATATGTGGATTCATATTTATGTAATTCTCTGTATCTGACTGCTTTCATGTAATATTATTTTCCTGAGAATCATCCATGAGGTTTTGTTTAGAAGTAGTTAATTGAATTTTATTGCTATTTGATATGCTGTTATATAACTACATACATGATATTTATGCATTCTTTTTGCAATGGATATTTAGGTTGTGACTGGTTGGGGCTTTTGTGAATATTACTGGTGTGAACATTCTAGTAATTGCCTTCTGGAATATACATACATGTATTTCTGATGGGTATTAACTAAGAGTGGAATTATTAAATGATAAACTATATTATGGGGAAAATTTAACTTACAGCTAAATAAAACATATGGAAGTGTAGACATTAAAATAAAATTATGGGGTGCTTTGGTGGCTCAGTGGGTTAAGCCTCTGCCTTTGGTTCAGGTCGTGATCTCAGAGTCCTGGGATTGAGACCAGCAGCTGGCTCTCTGCCTCCTCAGGAAGCCTGCTTCCCCCTCTCCGTCTGTCTGCCTCTCTACCTGTGATCTCTGTCAGTCAAATAATAAATAAAATCTTACAAAAAGATGTTCTTTGACTTTAAAAAATAAAAAATAAATAAAGTAAAATTGCAAATCTTATAGCAGAAATGATATGCAGATAAACTATTCTTTGCAAGAAACTGAGAAGCTTAAGTGATAGTATCAGAGAAAAAAAATGAATGTAAGCAAATAAATTTAAAAAAGACAGTTGTATATATAATTCTTATATTATAGAATTTTATTTCTATACAGATAAAGTTAGTATAATTTCAATTAAACCCCATCAGTGTGTATACATATGCATGTTTGGGCAGTTCAAGCACAGACCAATGCAATAAACTAGGAAGTCCAGATAGAGATTTGTACTAGATAATTTATGACAAAGGTGCCCATTTAGGTCAATGGAGGAAAAACTGCTCAGTAAAGCTATTGAATCAGCTGCACATTCAGAGGTTAAAAAAAAAAATGTGATCGTTCTTCTGGTCCTTTGTAAATTAAAAGTAATTATAAGTAATTATTAATAATTAAAAATTGTTAATTCATATACAATCATATATAATTATTAATATATAAAATATATAATCATAAAATTATATAATATATATAAATTTATATAATATATATAATTATAAAATATATAAATATTAATAATTATGTACAATTATTAAAATAATTATAAATCTATATGGTTATAGATTTAAATGTTAAATGTAAAACAAGAAAACATAGTTTAGGAAATATCAAGAAAATAGTTTAGGAAAATATTTTCATTACCTGGGAGGAAAGAAAACACTCTTAAATATGAGAAAAACACACTAAACATAAAGAACAAGATCAATAAATCATACTATAAAAAGCAAAGATTGGGGGATGCCTGGGTGGCTCAGTGGGTTCAGCTGCTGCCTTCGGCTCAGGTCATGATCTCAGAGTCCTGGGATCGAGTCCCGCATTGGGCTCTCTGCTCAGCGGGGAGCCTGCTTCTCTCTTCACCTCTGCCTGCCTCTATGTCTGCTTGTGATATCTCTCTCTCTCTCTCTGCCAAATAAATAAATAAAATCTAAAAAAAAGCAGTTTGGTAAAACACTTCCTTAAACATAATTTTTATTTCATTATCACCTGAATACCTTTTAATAAACTCACCGTTGACAATTTCTCTGCAAGAGGATAGCTCTTCTTCAGAAGGCCCAATTTTTACTTTATGTACTTGCAGAATTAGGGAAAATAGATACTTACTGATTGCTTATAGCATATTAGGTAAGACTGTATGTCTCTTACCTGTATTGATTAGTTGAATTCTTAAAAATCACCCACAAACTTAAGTGCTATCATGTGTCAAACTAGAAAGTTAGGAATAAATCTTTGATTAAATAAAGCACCCAATATGTTCCTGTACTCCTATCTGGAGAGAGCAATACATGCTTCCTCAGTTCACATGAACCACTATAAGCACAGAGACCACATGGACCAATGTATGGATCCCTAATGACACACCTCCATTTTTATACCACAAGCACCACTTGAAATTTGATTTTCATATAACCATCCTACGTAATTTACTCTTCTTGTTACATAATACACTTTAAATATTTTCTCACAAGATATCAAAAGAAAATTAAAAAAACAACAACAATGAATTGATGAACACTATTAAAGCTTATTCAACTTTGGGGCACCTGAGTGGCTTGGTTATTAGATTAGTAGATTAATCTGCTAAACAGGTTGTAGATTGGTCGGTTAAGTACCCAAGCCTCAGTTTTGGCTCAGGCCACGATCTCAGGGTCATGGGATCCAGCCCCATATCAGGCTCCACACTCAGTTGGAGGTTTTCTTGAGATTCTCTCTCTCTCCCTCTGTCACTTACCCCAGTTACTCTCTCTCTAACTCTCTCTCACATAAATCTTAAAAAAAGAAAAATTATTCCATATAAAGAATCATGTCATCTGCGAAGAGACAGAGTTTGACTTCTTCCTTGCCAATTTGGATACCTTTTATTTCTCTTTGTTGTCTGATTGCCGTTGCTAGGACTTCTAATACTATGTTGAACAAGAGTGGTGAGAGTGGGCATCCTTGTCGAGTTCCTGATCTCAATGGGAAGGCTGCAAGCTTTTTCCCATTGAGGATGATATTTGCTGTGGGTCTTTCATAGATAGATTTTGTGAAGTTCAGGAATGTTCCCTCTATCCCTATACTTTGAAGCGTATTCATCAGGAACAGATGCTGGATTTTGTCAAATGCTTTTTCTGCATCAATTGAGAGGACCATGTGGTTCTTCTCTCTTCTCCTGTCGATTTGTCCTATCACATTGATTGATTTGCAAATGTTGAACAATCCTTGAAACCCAGGGATGAATCCCACCTGGTCATGGTGGATAATCTTTTTAATGTGCTGCTGGATCCTGTTTGCTAGGATCTTGTTGAGAATCTTTGCATCCATATTCATCAGTGATATTGGTCTGGAATTCTCCTTTTTGATAGGGTCTTTGCCTGGTTTGGGGATCAGGGTAATGCTGGCTTCATAAAAAGAGTCTGGAAGTTTTCCTTCTGCTTCAATTTTTTGGAAGAGCTTCGGAATAATTGGGGTTATTTCTTCTTTGAAAGTTTGGTAGAATTCCCCAGGGAATCCATCAGGTCCTAGGCTATTTTTTTGGGGGGGGGGGTTTGATCACTGCTTCAATCTCGTTACTAGATATCAGTCTATTGATGTTGTCAATTTCTTCCTGGTTCAATTTTGGGAGCTTGTAGTTTTCCAGGAATGCATCCATTTCATCTAGGTTGCTTAGCTTATTGGCATATAACTGTTGGTAATAATTTCTGATGATTGTTTCTATTTCCTTGGTGTTAGTTGTGATCTCTCCCTTTTCATTCATAATTTTATTAATTTGGGCTTTCTCTCTTTTATTTTGGATTAGTGTGGCCAATGGTTTATCAATCTTATTGATTCTTTCAAAAAACCAGCTTCTAGTTTCATTGATACATTCTACTGTATCTCTGGTTTCTACCTCATTGATCTCTGCTCTAATCTTGATTATTTCCCTTCTTGCGTGTGGAGTTGGTTTGATTTTTTGTTGATTCTCCAATTCTTTAAGGTGTAGAGACAGCTGGTGTATTCTGGATTTTTCAATTTTTTGGAGGGAGGCTTGGATGGCTATGTATTTCCCCCTTAGAACCGCCTTTGCTGTATCCCATAGGTTTTGGACCAAAGTGTCTTCATTCTCATTGGTTTCCATGAATTGTTTAAGTTCATCTTTGATCTCCTGGTTGATCCAAGCATTCTTAAGCAAGGTGGCCTTTAGCTTCCAGGTGTTTGTGTTCCTTCTGAACTTTTCCTTGTGATTGAGTTCCAGTTTCAAAGCATTGTGATCTGAGAATATGCAGGAAATAATGTCAGTCTTTTGGTATCGGTTGAGTCCTGCTTTGTGACCCAGGATGTGGTCTATTCTGGAGAAGGTTCCATGTGCACTTGAGAAGAATGAGTATTCTGTTCTTTTAGAGTGGAATGTTCTGTATATGTCTATGACGTCCAGCTGGTCCAATGTTTCATTCAATGCTCTCATTTCTTTATTAATTTTCCGCTTTGATGATCTGTCTATTTCTGAGAGAGGCGTATTAAGATCTCCTACTATTATTGTATTCATATCAATATGACTCTTTATCTTGATTAATAGTTTTCTTATGTAATTGGGTGCTCCCATATTGGGGACATAGATATTCACAATTGTTAGATCATCTTGGCGGATAGTCCCTTTAAGAATTATGTAGCCTCCTTCTGTATCTCTGACTACAGTCTTTAGTTTACAATCTAATTTACCAGATATGAGAATCGCTACCCCGGCCTTCTTTGGAGGCCCATTGGCATGAAAGATGCTTCTCCATCCCTTCACTTTCAGTCTGGGTGTATCCTTAGGTTCAAAATGGGTCTCTTGTAGACAACATATGGATGGGTCCTGTCAGATTATCCAATCTGCAAACCTGTGTCGTTTTATGGGTGCATTTAGGCCATTCACATTGAGAGTAATTATTGAGAGATAGGTTTTTATTGACATCGTGTTACCTTTGAAGTCTTTCTGCCTGTAGATTGTTTCTATATTTCTGTCCAGTGATATTCTTAGGATTTTTTCTCTTTTATAGGACCCCCCTTAATATTTCCTGCAGTGTCAGCTTGGTGGTTGCATAGTCTTTTAAGCCTTGCTGGTCTTGGAAACTCTTTATCTCCCCATATATTTTAAATGTCAGTCTTGCTGGATAGAGAATTCTTGGTTGCATGTTATTCTCATTTAGTACTCTGAATATATTTTGCCACCCCTTCCCGCCATGCCAGGTCTCTGTGGAAAGGTCTGACGTTATTCTAATGGGATTTCCTCTGTATGTAAGGAGCTTCTTTGTCCTAGCTGCTTTTAAGAGGGTCTGTCGTGAAACATAATTCTCATTTTAACTATAAGGTGTTGTGAGGACTTTCGAGAATCTAAAATCTTGGGAGGAAATCTCTCTACCTCTAGTACATGAACGTTGTTTCCATTCGTGAGATTGTTAAAATTTTCATAGACAACTTCTTCCACTATATCTTCTAGACTTCTTTCTTTTTCCTCCCCTTCAGGGATTCCAATAATTCTGACATTGGAACGTTTCATGGCATCGTTTATTTCCCTGATTCTGTTTCGTGGCTTCTGAGCTCTTTTTTCCAGGCTTCCTCCTGATCCTTTCTCTCTATCTGTTTGTCCTCCAGATCGGTAATTCTATCTTCTGTCTCAGTTACCCTAGCTTTTATAGAATTTAGATTAGATTGGAACTCATTGAGAGCATTTTGAACATCATCCCTGGTGGCTTTCAGTTCTGCCCTAACACTGTGAACATCATCCCTGGTGGCTTTCAGTTCTTCCCTAATCAATTCTGTTTGGTCATCCATGGCTTTCTCCAACCTAGCTATTGCCTGGATAATTGTTAGTCTGAATTCCTTTTCTGACATATTGTCTATGTCGATAGCCATTAGCTCTGTTGCAGAAGGCCCATCCTCTGTATTTTTCTTCTGTTGGGTATTCCTCCTCCTAGTCATTTTCGTAAGAGATGACTGAACAGATGCAGCTGGATGTATTGGTTGTGGTGCAGTCAAGGTACACCTTGGAACGCTTCCATGCAATCAGGGTTCTCCACCCAAATGAGGGAGAAAAGAAAAGAAATAGAAATAGAGAATATGAAAGAAAAAAAGGGAAAAGAAAAAAGGAGAGAGAGAGAGAGAGAGAGAGGGAGACAGGAAAATAGGGGAAGATAAAAGAGAAGGCTCAGCCCAAATAGGCCACAAGGTAAGATTTATGAAGTATACAAACAAAACAGACAAACAAAAAGACTGATAAAAGTATATGACAAGAGAAATATATATATATATATATATATATATATATATATATAAGCAAAAAAAAGGGAAGAACCTCATCAGAAAGAACCGCAAGTATAAGATTTATATATTATCAGGACAAACACAAAATCACAGAAACACTGACAGAAGGAAAAATTGGGAGAGTGGTTATAAATTCTCAGTGTGGTTGAGGAAGTTTATCTTGATTCTTCCTGAATGTATCTTGATGTTTTTTTTTAAGAGATTCCACCCCCAAACTACTAGAACTCATACAGCAATTCAGTAATGTGACAGGATACAAAGTCAATGTACAGAAATCAGTGGCTTTCTTATACACGAACAATGAAAATAAAGAAAGGGAAATTAGAGAATCGATTCCATTTACTATAGCACCAAGAACCATAAGATACCTGGGAATAAACCTAACCAAAGAGGTAAAGGACCTGTACTCGAGGAACTACAGAACACTCATGAAAGAAACTGAAGAAGACACAAAAAGATGGAAGACCATTCCATGCTCTTGGATTGGAAGAATAAACATTGTTAAAATGTCTATACTGTCTAGAGCAATCTATACTTTTAATGCCATTCCGATCAAAATTCCACCGGTATTTTTCAAAGAGCTTAAGCAAATAATCCTAAAATTTGTATGGAATCAGAAGAGACCCCGAATTGCTAAGGAAATGTTGAAAAACGAATACAAAACTGGCGGCATCACGTTACCCGATTTCAAGCTTTACTACAAAGCTGTGATCACCAAGACAGCGTGGTACTGGCATAAAAACAGACACACAGACCAGTGGAACAGAGTGGAGAGCCCAGATATGGACCCTCAACTCTATGGTGAAATAATCTTCGACAAAACAGGAAAAAATATTCAATGGAAAAAAGACAGTCTCTTCAATAAATGGTGCTGGAAAAACTGGACAGCGATATGTAGAAGAATGAAACTCGATCATTCTCTTACACCGTACACAAAGATAAACTCGAAATGGATTAAAGACCTCAACATGCGACAGGAATCTATCAGAATCCTAGAGGAGAACATAGGCAGTAACCTCTTTGATATCAGCCACAGCAGCTTCTTTCAAGATATGTCTCGAAAGGCCAAGGAAAGAAAAGCGAAAATGAACTTTTGGGACTTCATCAAGATCAAAAGCTTCTGCACAGCAAAGGAAACAGTCAACAAAACAAAGAGGCAACCCACGGAATGGGAGAAGATATTTGCAAATGATAGTACAGACAAAAGGTTGATATCCAGGATCTATAAAGAACTTCTCAAACTCAACACACACAAAACAGATAATCATATCAAAAAATGGGCAGAAGATATGAACAGACAGTTTTCCAATGAAGACATACAAATGGCTATCAGACACATGAAAAAGTGTTCATCATCACTGGCCATCAGGGAGATTCAAATTAAAACCACATTGAGATACCACCTGACACCAGTTAGAATGGCCAAAATTAGCAAGACAGGAAACAACGTGTGTTGGAGAAGATGTGGAGAAAGGGGAACCCTCTTACACTGTTGATGGGAATGCAGGTTAATGCAGTCACTTTGGAGAACAGTGTGGCTATTCCTGAAGAAATTAAGAATAGAGCTTCCCTATGATCCTGCAATTGCACTGCTGGGTATTTACCCAAAAAATACAGATGTAGTGAAAAGAAGGGCCATCTGTACCCCAATGTTTATTGCAACAATGACCATGGTCGCCAAACTGTGGAAAGAACCAAGATACCCTTCAACAGATGAATGGATAAGGAAGATGTGGTCCATATACACAATCGAGTATTATGCCTCCATCAGAAAGGATGAATACCCAACTTTTGTAGCAACATGGACGGGACTGGAAGAAATTATGCTGAGTGAAATAAGTCAAGCAGAGAGAGTCAAGTATCATATGGTCTCACTTATTTGTGGAGCATAACAAATAATATGGAGGACATGGGGAGATGGAGAGGAGAGGGAGTTGAGGGAAACTGGAAGGGGAGATGAACCATGAGAGACTATGGACTCTGAAAAACAACCAGAGGGTTTTGAAGGGGCGGGGGAGTGGGAGGGTGAGAAACCAGGTGGTGGGTAATTACCATAGGGAGGGCACTTACTTCATGGAGCACTAGGTGTGATGCCAAAACAATGAACACTGTTATGCTGTAAACAAACAAATAACAAAAAACTTAGTCAACTTAGATCAGAGACAGATTTGAAGCTAAAGAAATGAACATTTGAAGATTCTCACACTGTTTTTTGAAGGACAGATATCAGTTTTGTGATTATATCTCTTTTTGTCATATTTTCCTTAAGTAATCTCCAAACACTACAGAATTAAGGGTTCTCCTCACTGAAAATAAATTTGTCCTTTGATATTCTAGAAATATTTCCTAATACTTGGACATAGGCCAGTTTTTACTATCAAAATTACTTATTTTTTATTATAATCAGATATATTGGAGGAAGCAAGGTGAAATGGGTGATGAAGATAAAGGAGTGCACTTGTGTTGAGCACTGGCTGATGTAGAGTTGTTTTTTTTTTTTTTTCACAATTTTTGAATCACTATATTGTACACCTGAAACTAGTAAAACACTGTATGTCAACTAACTCCAATTAAAAGGAAAACTTTAAAAGCCACAAATAAAGATGTTACTTGAAGGGCACATTATTAAAAAAAAAAAAAACATTTAATGCAATCCCTATCAAAATACCATCCATTTTTTTCAAAGAAATGGAACAAAAAATCCTAAAATTTATATGGAACAAGAAAAGACCTCGAATAGCCAAAGGAATATTGAAGAACAAAGACAAAGTTGGTGGCATCACAATTCCGGACTTCAAGCTCTATTACAAAGCTGTCATCATCAAGACAGCATGGTACTGGCACAAAAACAGACACATAGATCAGTGGAACAGAATAGAGAGCCCAGAAATCGACCCTCAACCCTATGGTCAACTAATCTTCGACAAAGCAGGAAAGAATGTCCAATGGAAAAAAGACAGCCTCTTTAATAAATGGTGCTGGGAAAATTGGACAGCCACATGCAGAAAAATGAAATTGGAACACTTCCTTACACCACACATGAAAATAGATTCCAAATGGATGAAGGACCTCAATGTGAGAAAGGAATCCATCAAAATCCTTGAGGAGAATGCAGGCAGCAACCTCTTCGACCTCACCCGTAGCAACATCTTCCTAGGAACAACGGCAAAGGCAAGGGAAGCAAGGGCAAAAATGAACTATTGGGATTTCATCAAGATCAAAAGCTTTTGCACAGCAAAGGAAACAGTTAACAAAACCAAAAGACAACTGACAGAATGGGAGAAGATATTTGCAAACGACATATCAGATAAAGGGCTAGTATCCAAAATCTATAAGGAACTTAGCAAACTCAACACCCAAAGAACAAACAATCCAATCAAGAAATGGGTAGAGGACATGAACAGACATTTCTGCAAAGAAGACATCCAGATGGCCAACAGACACATGAAAACGTGCTCCACGTCACTCGGCATCAGGGAAATACAAATCAAAACCACAATGAGATATCACCTCACACCAGTCAGAATGGCTAAAATTAACAAGTCAGGAAATGACAGATGCTGGCGAGGATGCGGAGAAAGGGGAACCCTCCTCCACTGTTGGTGGGAATGCAAGCTGGTGCAACCACTCTGGAAAACAGCATGGAGGTTCCTCAAAATGTTGAAAATAGAACTACCCTATGACCCAGCAATTGCACTACTGGGTATTTACCCTAAAGATACAAACATAGTGATCCGAAGGGGCACGTGTACCCGAATGTTTATAGCAGCAATGTCTACAATAGCCAGACTATGGAAAGAACCTAGATGTCCATCAACAGATGAATGGATAAAGAAGATGTGGTATATATACACAATGGAATACTATGCAGCAATCAAAAGAAATGAAATCATGCCATTTGCGACGACGTGGATGGAACTAGAGCGTATCATGCTTAGTGAAATAAGTCAATCGGAGAAAGACAACTATCATATGATCTCCCTGATATGAGGACATGGAGAAGCAACATGGTGGGGTAGGGGGATAGGAGAAGAGTAAATGAAACAAGATGGGATTGGGAGGGAGACAAACCATAAATGACTCTTAATCTCACAAAACAAACTGGGGGTTGCTGGAGGGAGGTGCGGTTGGGAGAGGGGGAGCGGGCTATGGACATTGGGAGGGGAGGCGAACCATAAGAGACTATGGACTCTGAAAAACAACCTGAAGGTTTTGAAGGGTCAGGGGTGGGAGGATGGGGCAACCTGAGGGTTTTGAAGGGTCAGGGGTGGGAGGTTAGGGGAACAGTTGGTGGGTAATGGGGAGGGCACGTTTTGCATGGAGCACTGGGTGTTGTGCAAAAAGAATGAATACTGTTACGCTGAAAAAATAAATAAAATGGGAAAAAAAAAGAGGGCAAAAACAGAAAAAAAAATTCAAGAGAAAATTGGAGGGCGATCATGCAAAAATATTTGTGGATGATGAAGAGAAACAGAAGAACATATATTTGATAGATATAATTACAAACGTAATTGCTTATTGATAAAGTTATTTAAATAAAAATTTGTCACTTTCAGTTTATGGATCTAAGAATAGTAAACTAGTTCTCAAATCTACGATGATGAGTAAAAAATATTATTGCTTCCTATCTCTCTGATAAATGTTCTATAATGCACTGTAAGTAGATGTGATTTTAGCTTGTTTAACTCAAAATAAAGGTCCTGATCATTAATGCACTGGACTTACATTTAAATCAGTTCCTTCAGGATTATGATTTATTTAAATAAATTAGTGAACATAGGATCATACACCTCTTAGTACCCAATATATGTATTTTAAATTTTTTTTTAATTTTTAAATCACTTTTTAGTGTACCAGAATTCATTGTTTATGCACCACACGCAGTGCTCCGTGCAATAAGTGCCCTCCATAATATGCACAACCAGGCTCACCGAACTTCCCATCCCTTTCCCTTCAAAACCCTCAGATTGATTTTCAGAGTCCATAGTTTCTTATCGTTTATCTCCCCATGCAATTTACCTCAACACCTTTCTCCTCTCCATCTCCCCATGTCCTCCATGTTCTTTGTTATGCTCGACAAATAAATGAAACCATATGATAATTGACTCTCTCTGCTTGGCTTGTTTCACTCAGCATAATCTCTTCCAATCCTATCCATGCTGATACAAAAGTTGGGTATTCATCCTTTCTGATGGAGGCATAATACTCCATAGTGCATATGGACCACATCATCCTTATCCATTTATCCTTGGAAGGGCATCTTGGTTCTTTCCATGGGCGACCATGGCCATTGCTGCTATAAACCTTGAGGTACAGATGGACATTCTTTTCACTACATCTGTACCTTTGGGGTAAATACCCAGTAGTGCAATTGCAGGGTCATAGGGAAGCTCTATTTTTAATTTCATGAGGAATCTCCACACTGTTCTCCAAAGTGGCTGCGCCAACTTGCATTCCCACCAACAGTGTAAGAGGCTTCCTCTTTCTCCACATCCTCTCCAACACACGTTGTTTCCTGTCTTGCTAATTCTGACCATTCTAACTGGTGTGAGGTGGTATCTCAATGTGGTTTTAATTTGAATCTCCCTGATGGCTAGTGATGATGAACATTTTTTTCATGTGTCTGATAGCCATTTGTATGTCTTCATTGGAGAAGTGTCTGTTTGTGTCTTCTGCCCATTTTTTGACATGATTATCTGTTTTGTGTGTGTTGAGTTTGAGAAGTTCTTTATAGATCCTGAACATCAGCCTTTTGTCTGTACTGTCATTTGCAAATATCTTCTCCCATTCCGTGGGTTGCCTCTTTGTTTTGTTGACTGTTGCTTTTGCTGTGCAGAAGATTTTGATCTTGATGAAGTCCCAAAAGTTCAATTTTGCTTTTGTTTCCTTTGCCTTTCAAGACATATCTTGAAAGAAGTTGCTGTGGCTGATATCGAAGAGGTTGCTGCCTATGTTCTCCCCTAGAATTCTGATGGATTCCTGTCTCGTGTTGAGGTCTTTAATCCATTTCGATTTTATCTTTGTGTACAGTATAAGAGAATGGCCAAGTTTAATTTTTCTACATTTAGCTGTCCAATTTCTCCAGCACCATTAACTGAAGAGACTCTCATTTTTCCACTGTATATTTTTTCCTGCTTGTTGAAGACTATTTGACCATAAAGTTGAGGGTCCATATCTGGGACTCTAGTCTGTTTCACTGGTCTATGTGTCTTTTTTTTTTCTTCCAGTACCATGCTGTCTTTGTGATCACAGCTTTGTAGTAAAGCATGAAACCAGGCAAAGTGATGCCCCCGTTTTTGTTTTTCTTTTTCAACATTTCCTTAGCAATTCGAGGTCTCATCTGATTCCATCCAAATTTTAGGATTCTTTGCTCTGGCTCTTTGAAAACTACCAGTGGAATTTTGATAAGAATGGCATTAAAAGTATAGATTGCTCTAGGCAGTATAGATATTTTAACAATGTTTTTCCTTCATATCCAAGAGCATGAAATGGTCTTCCATATTTTTGTGTATTCTTCAATTTCTTTCATGAGTGTTCTGTAGTTTTTGGAGTACAGGACTTTACCTGTTTGGTTAGGTTTATTCCCAGGTTATCTTATGGTTCTTGGTGCTACAGTAAATAGAATCGATTCTCTAATTTCTCTTTCTCTGTTTCCATTGTTAGTTATAAGAAAGCCACTGATTTCTGGACATTGACTTTGTATCCTGCCACATTCCTGAATTGCTCTGAGTTTTAGTAGTTTGAGGGTGGAGTATTTTGGGTTTTCCATATAAAAACACATTTCATATGTGAAGAGAGAGAGTTTGACTGCTTCATTTCCAATTTGAATACCTCCTACTTCTCTTTGTTGTCTGATTGCTGTTGTTAGGACTTCTAATACTATGTTGAACAAGAGTGATGAGAGTGGGCATCCTTGTCCTGCTCCTGATCTCAACGGGAAGGCTGTCAGCTTTCTCCCATTGAGGATGATATTTGCTGTGGGTCTTTCATAGATAGATTTTATGAAGTTCAGTAATGTTCCCTCTATTTCTATACTTTGAAGTATTTTCATCAGGAAGGGATGCTGGATTTTGTCAAATGCTTTTTCTGCATCAATTGAGAGGACCATGTGGTTCTTCTCTCTTCTCCTGTCGATTTGTCCTATCACATTGATTGATTTGCAAATGTTGAACAATCCTTGAAACCCAGGGATGAATCCCACCTGGTCATGGTGGATAATCTTTTTAATGTGCTGCTGGATCCTGTTTGCTAGGATCTTGTTGAGAATCTTAGCATCCATATTCATTGGTGTGATTGGTCTGAAATTCTCCTTTTTGGTGTGGTCTTTGCCTGGTTTGGGGATCAGGGTAATGCTGGCTTCATAAAACGTGTCTGCTTTCTCCTTGATAGATTAACTTCGTCGACGTGGATGGAACTAGAGCGTATCATGCTTAGTGAAATAAGTCAATCGGAGAAAGACAACTATCATATGATCTCCCTGATATGAGGACATGGAGAAGCAACATGGGGGGTTAGGGGGATAGGAGAAGAATAAATGAAACAAGATGGGATTGGGAGGGAGACAAACCATAAATGACTCTTAATCTCACAAAACAAACTGCGGGTTGCTGGGGGGAGGTGGGATTGGGAGAGGGGGAGCGGGCTATGGACATTGGGGAGGAGAGGCGAACCATAAGAGACTATGGACTCTGAAAAACAACCTGAGGGTTTTCAAGGGTCAGGGGTGGGAGGTTGGGGGAACAGGTGGTGGGTAATAGGGAGGGCACGTTTTGCATGGAGCACTGGGTGTTGTGCAAAAAGAATGAATACTGTTACGCTGAAAAAATAAATAAAATGAAAAAAAAAACGTGTCTGGATGTTTTCCTTCTGCTTCTATATTTTGAAAGAGCTTCAGAAGAATAGGTATTATTTCTTCTTTGAAAGTTTGGTAGAATTCCCCAGGGAATCCATCAGGTCCTGGGCTCTTATTTTTTGGGAGGTTTTTGATCACTGCTTCAATCTTGTTTCTAGATATCAGTCTAATCAGGTTGTCAATTTCTTCCTGGCTCAATTTTGGAAGTTTATAGTTTTCCTGGAATGCATCCATTTCATCTAGGTTGCTTAACTTATTGGCTTATAACTGATTATAATAATTTCTGATGATTGTTTCTATTTTCTTGGTGTTAGTTGTGATTTCTCCCTTTTTATTCATAACTTTACTAATTTGGGTCTTCTCTCTTTCTTTTGTATTACATGGGCCAATGGTTTATCCATCTTATTGATTCTTTCAAAAAAACACCTTCTAATTTCCTTGATGCATTCTACTGTATCTCTAGTTACTATCTCATTGATCTCTGCTCTAATGTTGATTATTTCCCTTCTTATGTGTGGAGTTTGCTTAATTTTTTGTTGATTCTCCAGTTCTTTAAGGTATAGAAACAGCAGGTGTATTCTGGATTTTTCAATTTTTTTTGAGGGAGGCTTGGATCTATGTATTTCCCCCTTAGAACTGACTTTGCTGTTTCCCATAGGTTTTGGACCAAAGTGTCTTCATTATCATTGGTTTCCATGAATTGTTTAAGTTCATCTTTGATCTCCTGGTTGATCCAAGCATTCTTAAGCAAGGTGGTCTTTAGCTTCCAGGTGTTTGAGTTCCTTCCAAACTTTTCCTTGCAATTGAGCTCCAGTTTAAAAGCATGGTGATCTGAGAATATGCAGGGGATAATCTCAATCTTTTGGTATCGGTTGAGCCCTGATTTGTGATCCAATGTGGTCTATTCTGCATAATGTTCTATACTCGAAAAGAATGAGTATTCTCCTATTTTAGGGTGGAATATTCTGTATATATCTATGAGGTCCATCTGGTCCAATGTTTAATTCAATGCTCTTGTTTCTTTATTGATTTTCTACTTGGATGATCTGTTTATTATTGAGAGAAACATGCTAAGATCTCATACTATTAATGTATTCATATCAGTATGACTCTTTAACCTGATTAACAGTTTTCTTATGATATTGGCTGCCCCCATATTGGGGGCATCAATATTTACAATTGTTAGATCTTCTTGGTGGACAGTCCCTATAAGAATTATGTAGAGTCCTTTTGTAGCTCTGACTACAGTCTTTACTTTAAAATCTAATTTATCTTACATGAGAATCACTACACCAGCCTTCTTTTGGGGCCCATTGGCATAAAAGATTCTTCTCCATCCCTTAACTTTCAGTCTGGGTGTATCTTTAGGTTCAAAATGGGTCTCCTCTAGTCAAAATATGAATGGGTCCTGTCTTTTTATCCAATCTGCAACCCTGTGTTTTATTATGGGTGCATTTAGGCCATTGACATTGAGAGTGATTATTGAGAGATAAGTTTTTATTGACATCGTGTTACCTTTGAAGTATTTCTTTTTGTAGATTGTCCCCATATATTTCTGTTCAATGATATATTTAGGATTTTTCCTCTTTTATAACCCCTTAATATTTCCTGCAGTGTCAGCTTGGTGGTCATATACTCTTCTAAAACTTGCTGGCCTTGGAAACTCTTTAACTCTCCATCCATTTTGAATGTCAGTCTTGCTGGATAAAGTATTCTTGGCTGCATGTTCTTCTCATTTAGTGCCCTGAATATATCTTGCCAGACTTTTATGTCTTGCCAGGTTTCTGTGGACTGGTCTGACATTATTCTGATGGGCTTTCCTCTGCACGTAAGGAAGTTCTTTGTCCTAACTTCTTTTGAGAGCTCCTGTCTCCAATTATGAATCATCATTTCACTATCAGGTGTCATGAGGTCTTTCTAGATTCTATGATCCTGGTGGTAGACCTTTCTACCTCTAGTACATGAACACTGGTTACATTCGTGAGATTGGGAGCATTTTCATGGAGAATTTGTTCAACTACAGCTTCCAGTCTTCTTTCTTTCTCCTCTCCCTCAGAGATTCCAATAATCCTGACGTTGGAACGTTTCACGGTGTCTTTTATTTCCCTAATTCTGTTTTCATGGCTTCTAAGCTGTTTGATCCAGGCTTCCTCCTGATCTTTTTTTTCTATCTGTTTGTCCTCCAGATCACTAATTCTATCTTCTGTCTCAGTTACTCTAGCATATAGAGAATTTAAATTAGATTGGAACTCATTGAGAATATTGTGAACATCATCCCTGTGGCTTTCACTTCTCCCCTAATCAATTCCACTTTGCCATCTATGGCTTTCTCCAACTTAGCTACTGCCTGGATAATTGTTAGCCTGAATTCCCTTTCTGAAATATTGTCTATATCCATACCTATTATCTATGTTGCAGAAGGCCCAGTCTCTGAATTTTTCTTCTGTTGGGCATTTCTCCTCCTAGTCATTTTGTTGAGAGGTGGCTGAACGGATGTGTAGCTGAATGTGTCAACCATGGTGCAGGCAAGGTGCACCCTGGAATGGTTCTGAGCAATCAAGTGTCCCCACCCAAAAGAAAGAAAAAAGAAAAATAAAAACAAAGAAAAAGAGAAAGAGAGACAGAAAAAAAATAAATATTAAATAAAAGAGAAGACCCAGCCCAAATGTGTCCCAAGGTAAGTTTTCTGAAGTATACAAAGAAAAACAGACAAACAAAGACTGACAAAGGTAGATGACAAGAGAAAAAAAAAATATATATAATATACTACTACCAGGACAAACACAAATACACAGAAACACTGGTGGAATAAAAAGTTGGGAGAATGGTTATAAATTCTCAGAGTGGGCGGGGAAGGTTATTTTGATTCTTCCTGGATGTATCTTGATATCTTTGTTAAAAGACTCAACTTTCCTAAGATAAAGGGGGATTAAAAATTGGTTTACCTATACGGGTAGCATTGAGTGGGGAAAGGGGATTACCTTGAAGCTTAACTCTATATGAATATTAAAAAAAAGAATAAACTAAACTAAACTAAACTAAACTAAAATTCAAAATATTAAAAATAGAAAAGCAAAAGAAAAACACAGGTATATGTATCAAAATGTTCAGGTTAAAAGGTTATTATGGAATTTGATGTCCTGGACATCTCACTGTGATGGAAAATAGGTTACAAATTTATATATATATATATATATATATATATATATATATATATATACATATATATATATATATATATAAGAACCAGAAGTGTGGGAATGAATTAAAAATAAAAGATGTATCTATGAAATAGTGGTTGTTGTCCTCTTGTCTATTTTTGTTGTTGTTGTTGTTGTTGTTGTTGGCTTTCTGGTGGAGGGTCCTGCTGCATGGGTTTTCAGGCAATGTCCCTTAAGTTAAGTCCTACTGCCCCCATCAAGGGGGTGGGCTCTGAGGAAACCAGTTTTTCAGGCTTTTGTTCTCTGGAGGTTTTGTTTGTTTGTTTGTTCCTTTGTTTTCTCTCCCCTTGGCAGCTTTTGATGGTTTTGGAGATTTAGAGGAAAGCAAACTGCATCCAGAGCTCCCTCTCAGAGAGAAGCCTCAGTCTGTTCACCTCTGGGTGCTCCAGAGTACATAAATTCCCCATTGGCCTCTGGCAGAGCAAGATCCCAGTCACAGTCTCTGGGGTCACAGGAACTCCCATTTGTACCCAAAACCATGATAGCCATGGCTGTCTGGGCAGCTCCAGACCACCAGAGAGGTCCCAAGCAGGAATAGTGCACTGAGATTTTCCCACTGACCCTGGTTGGGAGTACTCATACTCTCGGAGTCCTAGAGAGTGCTGGCTGGTGCCTGCATAGACCTCTGGGGGATGGGTGAATGGGGTGTGACTCAGATCTGGTCCTAGAGAGCTCTGGCTGGCACCTGCACACACCTCTCTCAGGGTGGTGTGTTGGGAACGACTCAGACTCTGGTAGTGTGGCGCGCTCCTGGAGAGTGCAAAAGGCCATGGTTCTGCCAGCTGGCACCTGCACACACCTCTCTCAGGGGGGATGTGGGGTGCAAATAAGACTCTGATCATGGGGCCAGTGCATGGAGAGTACAAAAGGCTGTGGTTCTGTCAGCTGAAGAGGCTTCCTCACCCTTGCTGGAGCTGCCACCCAAACAGACACTCTCAGCCATGCTGGCGGCTCAGGGACCAAGACCTGGTTTCTTCACAGCACTCTCTCTGGCTCAATGCCAGGGGAGGCTGTCCTGAGTCAGGGGACTTAAGCCACTGTCCCTAATCGTCCCAATTTCCACAATTTCCCCCCATGATCCTTTGCACTTTTTGAGTGCTTTCAGCCAGTCTCCAAGTTAATGCTGGTCCTCAGTTGCAGCTCACTCTCTTATTGGTGTATTACTTTTCAGTGGGTTGCTTCTGGTGGCTCCCTCCCCATTTTTTATCTTCCAATATCAGTCCAATGTTCTCATTCCCCTTTACCTGCCCACTGGCATCTTCTCCCCCTATAGAGATCCAGAAGTATATAATTCTAATCTCAGGCTGATTTCATGGGTGATCAGAGTTCATTGGTAGGTAATCAGCTCACTTTAGGTACAGGTTGAAATGGTGCCTCCTCCTACTTCCCCACCATCTTGTCCAGACCCACAACAACTTTTATTTTTAATAATTTCCCAATATTTTCATTATTTTTAGTGTGTTTTTTTTAACTTATTTACCATCACCGCGAGAGTTAGATTACAACAAATTCAATAATAGCCTTCTAACTTGAACTTTTTGGATACATATACCTGTGGTTTTCTTTCACTTTTCTATTTTTTATTAATATTCACATAGAGATAAGCTTCAAGGTAATCCTCTTTCCGCAAACAATAATACCCCTATATATAAACCAGTTTTAATCTCCCTTTATCTCAGGAAATTTGAGTCCTTTAACAAAGATATCAAGATTCACCCAAGAAGAATCAAAATAACCATTCTCCCCACTCTGATGATTTATTACCACCCTCCCATCTTTTTTCTTCTGTCACTGTTTCTGTGTATTTCTTTTTGTTCTGGTATTATATAAACCTTATACTTGGGGTTCATTTTGGCTGGGTTCATTTTGTTGTCATTTGCTTTTGTCAGTCTTTTTGTTTGTCTGTTCTTGTTTGTATACCTTATAATTCTTAATTATGGGGCCCATTCTGCCTGGGTCTTCTCTCCTTTTTTTATTTTTTTTTTCCTTTCTGTCTTTTTTTTTTTTTTTTTTTTTTTTTTACTTTCTTTTTAATGGGAACTCCTGATTGCTTAGAAATATTCCAGGGCACACCTGCCTGGATCATGGTTGATACATTCAGCTACACATCCCCTCAGCCATCTCTCACCAAAATGACTAGGAGGTGGAATGCCCATCAGAGGAAAAATTCAGAGACTGTGCCCTCTCCATCAGAGCTATTGGATATGAACATAAACTGTATGTTGGAAAGGGAGTTTGGTGTAACAATTATCTAGGCAATGGCTTAGTTGGAGAAAGCCTTTGATGAGAAAATGGAATTGATTAAGGCAGAGGTTAAAATCACCAAGGATAAAGTTAACAATGCTCTCAATGAGTTCCAGTATAATGTAAATTCTCTAAAGCTAGGGTAACTGAGGCAGAAGACAGAACTAATGACCTAGAGGACAAACTGTTAGAGAAAAAGGATCCAGAGGAGGCCTGTAACAAATAGCTTAGAAGCCATGAAGACAGAATTAGGGAAATAGTGATGCCTTGAAACGTCCCAACATCAGAATTATTGGAATCCCTGACCAGGAGGAGAAAGAAAGAAGAAAAGAAGATACACTTGAAGATATCCTCCATGGAAATTTTCCCAATCTGGGGGATGGAACCAAGGTTCATTTTATAAAGGCAGAAAGGTCTTCAGCCATGATCATAGAATCTTGAATGACCTCGAGACACCTGATTGTTAAACTGATCATGAAACAGATGAATCATTATTTAGACATGACCTCTTGAAAGCAACTAAGGGGAAGATATTCCTTACATACAGAGGCAGGTCCAACAGAAAAACATCTTATCTGTCCACAGAAACCTGGCAAGACAAAAAGAGCTGACAAGATGTATTCAGGGCACTAAATGAGAAGAAAATGCATGAAAGAATATTTTATCCAGCAAAGCTGACATTCAACATGGATGGAGAAATAAAGAGCTTGCAAGACCAACAAGGTTTAAAAGAGTATGTGACCACCAAGCCAACACTACAAGAAATATTATGGGGGGTTTCTATAAATGAAGAAAGAACGCAAAAGTGTCATAGAACAGAAATTTATGGAGACAATCTACAGAAACAAGGACTTCACAGGTAATAAGATGTCAATAAAAAAAAGTATCTCTCAATAATCACTCTCAACAAGATTGGCCTAAAAACTCCCATTAAACAGCTGAGGGTGACATATTGCATAAAATGAGAAGACCCATCCATATGTTGTCTACAAGAGATACATTTTGAGCCCAAGGATACATCCAGGCTGAAAGTGAAGGGATGGAGAAGCATCGTTCATGCTAATGGGCCTTAAAAGAAAGCTGCGGTAGCTATTCTTACATCAGATCATTTAGATTTTAAACTAAAGACTATAGTCAGAGATACAGAAGGATACTACATAATTCTTATGGGGACTATCCACCAAGAAGGTGTAGCAATTGTAAATATTTA
The DNA here is from genome assembly GCF_922984935.1 of Meles meles. Lineage (NCBI taxonomy): Eukaryota > Metazoa > Chordata > Mammalia > Carnivora > Mustelidae > Meles > Meles meles. The sequence continues at coordinate 376,817 of NW_025721175.1, read as the reverse complement.
TGCCCCCAATATGGGAGCCCCAACTACATAAGGCAACTCTTAATCATGATAAAGAGTCAAATTTATATGGATACATTAATTGCAGGGGATCTTATCATGCCACTTTCCATAATAGACAGGTCATCCAAGCATAAAATCAATAAAGAAATAAGAGCATTGAATGACATATTGCACCAGATGGACCTCACAGATATATACAGTACATACCACCCTAAAACAACAGAATACTCATTCTTCTCAAGTGCACATGGAACGTCCTCTAGTTTAGACCACATACTGCATCACAAATCAGGGCTCAACCGATACCAAAAGACTGAGATTATTCCCTGCATATTATGAGACCACAATACTTTGAAACTGGAACTCAACTACAAGAAAACTTTTGGAAGGAATTCAAACACATGGAAGCTAAAGATCAGATTACTTAAAAATATTTGGATCATACAGGAAATCATGAATTTAAACAACTCATGGAAACCATTGAGAATGAAGACACTTCAGTCCAAAACCTACGAGATACAGCAAAGAGAGTCCTAAGGGGGAAATACATAGCCATTCCAGTCTCCCTCCAAAAAATTGAAAAATCCTGAATACACCAGCTCTCTTTACACCTTAAAGAACTGGACAAGCAACAACAAATTAAGCCAACCCCACACACAATTGGGGGGGTAATCAAGATCAGAGCAGAGCTCAATCAGATAGAAATTAGAGATACAATAGAACTCATCAATAAAAATACAAACGTTTTTTAATAAACAATAAGGCCGATAAACCATTAGCCAAACTAATCCAAAAGAAAAGGGTGAGCGCCCAAAATAATAAAATTATGAATGAACATTGAGAGATCACGACTAACACCAAAGAAATAGAAACAATCATCGGAAATTATTATCAACAGTTATATGCCTATAAGTTAAGCAACTTAGAAGAAAAGGATGCATTCCTAGAAACCTATAAACTTCCAAAACTTAACCAGGAGGAAACTGACAACCTAAATAGATTAGATTGAAATGGTGATCAAAAAACCCCAAAAAAACAAGAACCCAGGGCATGATGGACTTCTTGGGGAATTCTATCAAACATTCAAAGAAGAAATAATACCTATTCTTATTATTTTCTTTGAAAAAGTTTTTTCTTTCTGCTCAGCATAACAGAATTCATTGTTTTTGCACACAACCAGTGCTCCATTCAATATGTGCCCTCCTTAATACCCACCACCTGGCTCCCCCAACCTCTCACGCTCTGCCCCTTCAAAAACCTCATATTGTTTTTCAGAGTCCATAGTCTCTCATGATCCACACCCCCCTTCCAATTTCCCTCAACACCCATCTCCTCTCCATCTCCCTAATCCTCCATTACTTGTTACGCTCCACAAATAAGTGAAACCATATGATACTTGACTCTCTCTGTTTGAATTATTTCACTCAGCATAATCTCTGCCAGTCCCTTCCATGTTGCTACAAATTTAGGTATTCATTCTTTCTGATGGAGCCATTAAACTCCATATTGTATATGGAACACATCTTCCTTATCCATTCGTCTGTTGAAGGGCATCTTGGTTCTTTCCAAAGTTTGGCGACCGTGGCCATTGCTGCTATAAACATTGGGGTAGAGATGGACCTTCTTTTCACTACATCTGCATCTTTGGGGTAAATACCCAGCAATGCAATTGCAGGGTCATAAGGAAGCTCTATTTTTAATTTCTTGAGGAATCTCCACACTTTTCTCCAAAGTGGCTGCGCCAACTTGCATTCCCACCAACAGTGTAAGAGGGTTCCTCTTTCTCCACATCCTCTTCAACACACGTTGTTTCCTGTCTTGCTAATTTTGGACATTCTAACTGGTGTCAGGTGATATCTCAATGTGGTTTTAATTTGAATCTCCCTGATGGCTAGTGATGATGAACATTTTTTCATGTGTCTGATAGCCATTTGTATGTCTTCATTGGAGAAGTGTCTGTTCAAATCCTCTGCCCATTATTTGATATAATTATCTGTTTTGTGTGTGTTGAGTTTGAGAAGTTCTTTATAGATCCTGGATATCGAACTTTGTCTGTACTGTCATTTGCAAATATTTTCTCCCATTCCATGGGTTGCCTCTTTGTTTTGTTGACTGTTGCCTTTGCTGTGCAGAAGCTTTTGATCTTGATGAAGTCCCAAAAGTGCATTTTTTCTTTTGTTTCCTTTGACTTTGGAGACATATCTTGAAAGAAGTTGCTGTGGTTGATATCGAAGAGTTTACTGCCTAGGTTCTCCTCTAGGATTCTGATGGATTCCTGTCTCATGTTGAGGTCTTTAATCCATTTTAAGTTTATATTTGTGTACGGTGTAAGAGAATGGTCGAGTTTCATTGCTCTACATATAGCTTTCCAATTTTTCCAACACCATTAATTGAAGAGACTGTCATTTTTACACTGTATGTTTTCCCTGCTTTGTCAGAGATTATTTGACCATAGGGTTGAGGGTCCATATCTGGGCTCTCTACTCTATTCCAGTGGTCTATGTTTCTGTTTTTGTGCCAGTACCATGCTGTTTTGGTGATCACAGCTTTGTAGTAAAGTTTGAAATCAGGTGCCGTGATGCCGTCAGTTTTATTTTTGTTTTTCATCATTTCCTTAGCAATCTGTGTTCTCTTCTGATTCCATACAAATTTTAGGATTATTTTCTCCAGCTCTTTGAAAAATGCCGGTGGAATTTTGATCAGAATGGCATTAAAAGTACAGATTGCTCTAGGCAGTATAGACATTTTAACAATGCTTATTCTTCCGATCCAAGAGCATAGAATGGTCTTCCATCTTTTTGTGTCTTCTTCAATTTCTTTCATGAGTGTTCTGTAGTTCCTCGAGTACAGATCCTTTACCTCTTTGGTTACGTTTATTCCCAGGTATCTTATGGTTCTTGGTGCTATAGTAAATGGAATCGATTCTCTAATTTCCCTTTCTGTATTTTCATTGTTAGTGTATAAGAAAGCCACTGATTTCTGGACATTGACTTTGTATCCTACCACATTCCTGCATTGCTGTATGAGTTCTAGTAGATTGAGGGTGGAGTCTTTTGGGTTTTCCATATAAAGAATCATGTCATCTGCGAAGAGACAGAGTTTGACTTCTTCCTTGCCAATTTGGATATCTTTTATTTCTCTTTGTTTTCTGATTGCCATTGCTAGGACTTCTAATACTATGCTGAACAAGAGTGGTGAGAGTGGGCATCCTTGTCGTGTTCCTGATCTCAACAGGAAGGCTACAAGCCTTTTCCCATTGAGGATGATATTTACTGTGGGTCTTTCATAGATAGATTTTATGAAATTGAGGAATGTTACCTCTATCCATATACTTTGAAGCATTTTAATCAGGAACGGATGCTGGGTTTTGTCAAATGTTTTTTCTGCATCAATTTGGAGGACCATGTGGTTCTTCTCTCTTCTCTTATTGATTCGTCCTATCACATTGATTGATTTGCGAATATTGAACCATCCTTGTAACCCAGGGATGAATCCCACCTGGTCATGGTGGATAATCTTTTTAATGTGCTGCTGGATCCTGTTTGCTAGGATCTTGTTGAGAAATTTAGCATCCATATTCATCAGTGTTATTGGTCTGAAATTCGCCTTTTTGGTAGGGTCTTTGCCTGTTTAGGGGATCAGGGTAATGCTGGCTTCATAAAAAGTGTCTGGAGGTTTTCCTTCTGCTTCAATTTTTTGAAACACCTCCAGGAGAATAGGTATTATTTCTTCTTTGAAAGTTTGGTAAAATTCCCCAGGGAATCCATCAGGTCCAGGGCTCTTGTTTTTTGGGAGTTTTTGATCACTGCTTCAATCTTGTTATTAGATATCAGTATATTCAGGTTGTCAGTTTCTTCCTGGTTCAATTTTGGGAGTTTATAGTTTTCCAGGAATGCAACCATTTCATCTAGGTTGCTTAGCTTATTGGCATATAACTGTTGATAAGAACTTCTTTTTTTTGCATTTTTAATTATTTAATTTATTTTTCAGTGTAACAATATTCATTGCTTTTGCATAGCACCCAGTGCTCCATGCAATACGTGCCCTCCCAGTTACCCTCCAACTGGTTCCCCCATCCTCCCACCCCCGCCCCTTCAAAACTCTCAGGTTGTTTTTCAGAGTTCATAGTCCCTTATGGTTCACCTCCCCTTCCAATTTCCCTCACCTTCCTTCTACTCTCCATCTCCCAATGTCCTCCATGTCATTTGTTATGCTCCACAAATAAGTGAAACCATATGATACTTGACTCTCTCTGCTTGACTTATTTCACTCAGCATAATCATTTCAAGTCCCATCCATGTTGCTACAAAAGTTGGGTATTCATCCTTTCTTTCTTTTATATAATAAACTTATAATGTATTTTTATCTCCAGGGGTACAGGTCTGTGAATCACCAGGTTTACACACTTCACAGCACTAACGATAGCACATACCCTCCCCAATGTCCAAAACCCCCTCCTCCTCTCCCGAACTTAACCTCCTCCCAGCAACCCCCAATTTGTTTTTTGAGATTAAGAGTCATTTATGGTTTGTCTCCCTCCCAATCCCATCTTGTTTCATTTATTCTTCTTCTATCCCCCTAACCACCCATGTTGCATCTCCATGTCCTCATATCAGGGAGATCATATGATAGTTGTCTTTCTCCAATTGACTTATTTCACTAAGCATAATACCCTCTACTTCCATCCACGTCATCGCAAATGGCATGACTTCATTTCTTTTGATGGCTGCATAGGATTCCATTGTGTATATATACCACTCTTCATTATCCATTCATCTGTTTTTTGTTTGTTTGTTTGTTTGTTTGTTTGTTTACAGCATAACAGTGTTCATTGTTTTGGCATCACACCCAGTACTCCTTGCAGTATGTGCCCTCCCTATTACCCAACACCTGGTTCCTCAAACACCCACCACCCCCGCCCCTTCAAAACCCTCTGTTTGTTTTTCAGAGTCCATAGTCTCTCATGGTTCATCTCCCCTTCCAGTTTCCCTCAACTCCCTCTCCTCTCCATCTCCCCATGTCCTCCATGTTCTTTGTTATGCTCCACAAATAAGTGAGACCATATTATACTTGACTCTCTCTGCTTGACTTATTTCGCTCAGCATAATCTCTTCCAGTCCCATCCATGTTGCTACAAAAGTTGGGTATTCATCCTTTCTGATGGAGGCATAATACTCCATTGTGTATATGTACCACATCTTCCTTATCCATTCATCCGTTGAAGGGTATCTTGGTTCTTTCAACAGTTTGGCGACCATGGTCATTGCTGCAATAAACATTGGGGTACAGATGGCCCTTCTTTTCACTACATCTGTATCTTTGGGGTAAATACCCAGCAGTGCAATTGCAGGATCATAGGGAAGCTCTATTCTTAATTTCTTCAGGAATCTCCACACTGTTCTCCAAAGTGGCTGCACTAACTTGCATTCCCACCAACAGTGTAAGAGGGTTCCACTTTCTCCACATCCTCTCCAACACACGTTGTTTCCTGTCTTGCTAATTTTGTCCATTCTAACTGGTGTCAGGTGGTATCACAATGTGGTTTTAATTTGAATCTCCCTGATGGCTAGTGATGATGAACATTTTTTCATGTGTCTGATAGCCATTTATATGTCTTCGTTGGAGAAGTGTCTGCTCATATCTTCTGCCCATTTTTTTTATATGATTATCTGTTTTGGGTGTGTTGAGTTTGAGAAGTTCTTTATAGACCCTGGATATCAATCTTTTGTCTCTACTGTCATTTGCAAATATCTTCTTCCTTTCCGTGGGTTGCCTTTTTGTTTTGTGGACAGTTTCCTTTGCTGTGCAGAAGATTTTGATCTTGATGAAGTCCCAAAAGTTCATTTTCGCTTTTGTTTCCTTGGCCTTTGGAGGCATATCTTGAAAGAAGTTGCTGTGGCTGATATCTAAGAGGTTACTGCCTATGTTCCCCTCTAGGATTCTGATAGATTCCTGTCTCACATTGAGGTCTTTTATCCATTTCGAGTTTATCTTTGTGTACGGTGTAAGAGAATGGTCGAGTTTCATTCTTCTACATATCGCTGTCCAGTTTTCCCAGCACCATTTTTTGAAGAGACTGTCTTTTTTCCATTGAATATTTTTTCCTGTTTTGTCGAAAATTATTTCACCATAGAGTTGAGGGTCCATATCTGGGCTCTCCACTCTGTTCCACTGTTCTATGTGTCTGTTTTTATGCCAGTACCACGCTGTCTTGGTGATTACAGCTTTGTAGTAAAGCTTGAAATCGGGTAACGTGATGCCGCTAGTTTTGTTTTTGTTTTTCAACATTTCCTTAGCAATTCGGGGTCTCTTCTGATTCCATACAAATTTTAGGATTATTTGCTCCAGCTCTTTGAAAAATATCGTTGGAATTTTTATCGGAATGACGTTAAAAGTATAGATTGCTCTAGGCAGTATAGACATTTTAACAATGTTTATTCATCCAATCCAAGAGCATGGAACGGTCTTCCAACTTTTTGTGTCTTCTTCAATTTCTTCAATTTCTTTCATGAGTGTTCTGTAGTTCCTGTTTGCTAGGATCTTGTTGAGAATCTTTGCATCCTTGTTCATCAGTGATATTGGTCTGAAATTCTCCTTTTTGGTGTTGTCTTTGCCTGGTTTGGGGATCCGGGTAATGCTGGCTTCATAAAATGAGTCTGGAAGTTTTCCTTCTGCTTCAATTTTTTGGAACAGCTTCAGGAGAATTGGGGTTATTTCTTCTTTGAAAGTTTGGTAGAATTCCCCAGGGAATCCGTCAGGTCCTGGGCTCTTGTTTTTTGGTGGAGGTTTTTGATCACTGCTTCAATCTCATTACTAGATATCAGCCTAATCAGGTTGTCAATTTCTTCCGGGTTCAATTTTGGGAGTTTGTAGATTTCCAGGAATGCATCCTTTTCATCTAGGTTGCTTAGCTTATTGGCATATAACTGTTGGTAATAATTTCTGATGATTGTTTCTATTTCCTTGGTGTTAGTTGTGATCTCTCCCTTTTCATTCATAATTTTATTAATTTGGGCTTTCTCTCTTTTATTTTGGATTAGTGTGGCCAATGGTTTATCAATCTTATTGATTCTTTCAAAAAACCAGCTTCTAGTTTCATTGATACATTCTACTGTATCTCTGGTTTCTACCTCATTGATCTCTGCTCTAATCTTGATTATTTCCCTTTTTGCGTGTGGAGTTGGTTTGATTTGTTGTTGATTCTCCAATTCTTTAAGGTGTAGAGACAGCTGGTGTATTCTGGATTTTTCAATTTTTTGGAGGGAGGCTTGGATGGCTATGTATTTCCCCCTTAGAACCGCCTTTGCTGTATCCCATAGGTTTTGGACCGAAGTGTCTTCATTCTCATTGGTTTCCATGAATTGTTTAAGTTCATCTTTGATCTCCTGGTTGATCCAAGCATTCTTAAGCAAGGTGGCCTTTAGCTTCCAGGTGTTTGAGTTCCTTCTGAACTTTTCCTTGTGACTGAGTTCCAGTTTCAAAGCATTGTGATCTGAGAATATGCAGGGAATAATATCAGTCTTTTGGTATTGGTTGAGTCCTGCTTTGTGACACAGTATGTGGTCTATTCTGGAGAAGGTTCCATGTGCACTTGAGAAGAATGAGTATTCTGTTGTTTTAGGGTGGAATGTTCTGTATATGTCTATGAGTTCCATCTGTTCCAATGTTTCATTCAATGCTCTTATTTCTTTATTAATTTTCCACTTTGATGATCTGTCTATTTCTGAGAGAGGCGTATTAAGATCTCCTACTATTATTGTATTCATATCAAAATGACTCTTTATCTTGATTAATAGTTTTCTTATGTAATTGGGTGCTCCCATATTGGGGACATAGATATTCACAATTGTTAGATCATCTTGGTGGATAGTACCTTTAAGAATTATGTAGTGTCCTTCTGTATCTCTGACTACAGTCTTTAGTTTAAAATCTAATTTATCTGATATGAGAATCACTACCCCGTCCTTCTTTTGAGGCCCATTGGCATGAAAGATGCTTCTCCATCCCTTCACATTCAGTCTGTGTATCCTTAGGTTCAAAATGGATCTCTGTAGACAACATATGGATGGGTCCTGTCATTTTATCCAATCTGCAAACCCGTGTCGTTTTATGGGCTCATTTAGGCCATTCACATTGAGAGTAATTATTGAGAGATAGGTTTTTATTGACATTGTGTTGCCTTTGAAGTCTTTCTGTCTGTAGATTGTTTCTATATTTCTGTTCAATGATATTCTTAGTGTTTTTTCTCTTTTATAGGACACCCCTTAATATTTCCTGCAGTGTTGGCTTGGTGGTTGCATAGTCTTTTAAGCCTTGCCGGTCTTGGAAACTCTTTATCTCTCCATCCATTTTAAATGTCAGTCTTGCTGGATAGAGTATTCTTGGTTGCATGTTCTTCTCATTTAGTACTCTGAATATATTTTGCCAGCCCTTCCTGGCTTGCCAGGTCTCTGTGGAAACGTCTGACGTTATTCTAATGGACTTTCCTCTGTATGTAAGGAGTTTCTTTGTCCTAGCTGCTTTTAAGAGGGTCTCTCTTGAAACATAATTCCTCATTCTAACTATAAGGTGTCGTGGGGACTTTCGAGAAACTAAAATCTTGGGAAGAAATCTCTCTGCCTCTTGTACATGAACGTGGTTTCCATTCGTGAGTTTGGGAAAATTTTCATAGACAACTTCTTCCACTATATCTTCTAGTCTTCTTTCTTTTTCCTCCCCTTCAGGGATTCCAATAATTCTGACGTTGGAACGTTTCATGGCATCGTTTATTTCCCTGATTCTGTTTTCGTGGCTTCTGAGCTGTTTGTTCCAGGCTTCCTCCTGATCCTTTCTCTCTATCTGTTTGTCCTCCAGATCACTAATTCTATCTTCTGTCTCAGTTACCTTAGCTTTTATAGAATTTAGATTCAATTGGAACTCATTGAGAGCATTTTAAACATCATCCCTGGTGGCTTTCAGTTCTGCCCTAACATTGTAAACATCATCCCTGGTGGCTTTCAGTTCTGCCCTAATCAATTCTGTTTGGTCATCCATCGCTTTCTCTAACCTAGCTATTGCCTGGATAATTGTTAGTCTGAATTCCTTTTCTCACATATTGTCTATGTCGATAGCCATTAGCTCTGTTGCAGACGGCCTATCCTCTGTATTTTTCTTCTGTTGGGTATTCCTCCTCCTAGGCATTTTGGTAAAAGATGACTGAACAGATGCAGCTGGACTTATCGATTGTGATACAGTCAAGGTGCACCCTGGAACACTTCTGTGCAATCAGGATTCCCCACCCAAATGAGAGAAAAAAGAAAAGAAAAAGAAATAGAGAAGAAGAAAAAATATGGGGAATGAAAAAAGGAAAAAAAATAGAGAGAGAGAGATAGGAAAAAAAGGGAAGATAAAAGAAAAGGCTCAGCCCAAATGGGCAACAAGGTAAGATTTATGAAGTATACAAACAAAAACAGAGAAACAAAAAGACTGATAAAATTATATGACAAGAGAAAAAAAATATATATATAAGCAAAAAAAAAAAAAAAAAAGGAAGAACCTCATCAGAAAGAACCCCAAGTATAAGATTTATATATTATCAGGACAAACACAAATTCACAGAAACACTGAAAGAAGGAAAAATTGGGAGAGTGGTTATAAATTCTCAGTGTGGGTGAGGAAGGTTATTTTGATTCTTCCTGAAGGTATCTTGATGTTTTTGTTAAGGGACTCAACTTTCCTAAGTGACAGTAGGATCAGAAACTGGTTTGCCTATAGGGGTAGCATTGATTGGGGAAAGGGGATTACCTTGAAGTCTAACTCTATATGTATATTAGAAAATAAAAATTAAAAAAGAATAAACTAGACTAAACTAAGTTAAAATTTTAAAAAATTAGAATAATAGAAAAGCAAAAGAAAAACATGGGTGTATGTATCAAAAAGTTCAGGTTAGAAGGTTATTAAAGAATTTGGTGTACTGGACATCTCAGTGTGGTGGTAAATAGGTTAAAAAATTATCTGTATGTATAAAAAAAAAGAACCAGCATATTGGTAAAGATTTAAAAATAAAAGTTGTATTTATGAAGTAGCGGTGGTTGTTCTCTTGTAGTCCGTTTTTTGTTTTCTTCCTTATTGGTTTTCTGGGGGAGGGGCCTGCCATGTGGGTTTTCAGACAATGATGTTCCCTGAGTTAGGTCCTCCCGCTCCCCTCAAGGGGGTGAGCTCTGAGGAAACTGTTTTTTTCAGCCTTTTGTTCTCTGGGGGTTTTTATATTCTTTCATCTGCTTTCTCTCGCCTTGACAGCTTTTGATGGTTTTGGGAGGTTTAGAGGAGAGCAAACTGCACCCCGACCTCCCTCTCAGAAAGAAGCCTCAGAATGTTTTGCAAAAGCTGCTGGCAGAGTCGGTTCTGAGTCACTGTCCCTGGGGATGCAGGAGCTCCTCGTTGTACCCAAAACCAGGGCAGCGGTGGCTGTCTACGCAGCTCCAGGCCGCCAGAGTTTCACAGCAGAGATCGCACACTGAGATTTTCCCGCTGTCCCGGGCTGGGAATATCTGGTTATTACGGATGCCAGAGCTCCAGGCTAGCACCTATGAGCACCTATCCAAGGGAGGGTGTGGCACACGCGCGTTTCAGGATTGCCGTCTGGCCAGGCTCCCAGCCGCACACGGGAGCCAGGCCCCACTCTTTCTCGGGCGCACTGGCATTCAGGCGCACTGGTGGCTCAGGGATGGAGACCTGATTTCTCCTCCGCACACTCTCTGGCTCAGCGCCAGGGGAGGCTGTCCTGGGTCCAGGGACTTAGGTCCCTGACCCTAACCGCCCAGGTTCCCACTATCACCCACCGCGATCCATTGCTCTTTGTTTTTTGAGTGCTTTCAACCAGACTCCAAGTTAATGCTGGTCCCCAGACACAGAGAACTCTTGTGTTGGGGTATTACTTTCCAATCTGTCACCTCTGGTGGCTCCCTCCCCCTTTTGTTTATCTTCTGATATCAGTCTGACGCTCCCAGTCTGCTTTACCTGCCACTGGTGACTTCTGCTCCTGTAGAGATCCAGACGTGTATAATTCTGATCTTGGGCTGATTTCATGGGTGGTCGGAGTTTTTTGGTAGGTAATCAGCTCACTTTAGGGTACAGGTTGAAATGGTGCCTCCTCCTACTTCCCCGCCATCTTGACTCCCTATCCATTCATCTGTTGATGGACATCTAGGTTCTTTCCAAGGTTTGGTTATTGTAGACATTGCTGCTATAAACATTCAGGTATACATGCCCTTGCGGATCACGATGTTTGTATGTTTAGGGTAAATACCCAGTAGTGCAATTGCTGGGTCATAGGGTAGTTCTATTTTCAATATTTTGAGGAACCTCCATGTTGTTTTCCAGAGTGGTTGCACAAGCTTGCATTCCCACCAACAGTGGAGGAGGGTTCCCCTTTCTCCACATCCTTGCCAGCATCTGTCATTTCCTGACTTGTTCATTTTAGCCATTCTGACTGGTGTGAGGTGATATCTCATTGTGGTTTTGATTTGTATTTCCCTGATGCCGAGTGATGTGGAGCACTTTTTCATGTGTCTGTTGGCCATCTGGATTTCTTCTTTGCAGAAATGTCTGTTCATATCCTCTGCCCATTTCATGATTGGATTGTTTGTTCTTTGGGTGGTGAGTTTTCTAAGTTCCCTATAGATTTTGATACTAGTAATTTATCTGATGTGTCATTTGCAAATATCTTCTCCCATTCTGTCAGTTGTCTCTTGGTTTTGTTAACTATTTCCTTTGCTGTGCAAAATCTTTTGATCTTGATGAAATCCCAATAGTTCATTTTTGCCCTTGCTTCCCTTGCCTTTGCCAATGTTCCTAGGAAGATGTTGCTGTGGTTGACGTCGAAGAGGTTACTGCCTGTGTTCTCCTCAAGGATTTTGATGGATTCCTTTCTCACATTGAGGTCCTTCATCCATTTGGAGTCTATTTTCGTGTGTGGTGTAAGGAAGTGGTCCAATTTCATTTTTCTGCATGTGGCTGTCCAATTTCCCAGCACCATTTATTGAAGAGGCTGTCTTTTTTCCATTGGACATTCTTTCCTGCTTTGTCGAAGATTAGTTGACCATAGAGTTGAGGGTCGATTTCTGGGCTCTCTATTCTGTTCCACTGATCTATGTGTCTGTTTTTGTGCCAGTACCATGCTGTCTTGATGATGACAGCTTTGTAATAGAGCTTGAAGTATGGAATTGTGATGCCACCCACTTTGGCTTTCTTTTTCAATATTCCTTTGGCTATTCGAGGTCTTTTCTGGTTCCATATAAATTTTAGGATTATTTGTTCCATTTCTTTGAAAAAAATGGATGGTATTTTGATAGGGATTGCATTAAATGTGTAGATTGCTTTGGGTAGCATAGACATTTTCACAATATTTATTCTTCCAATCCAGGAGCATGGAACATTTTTCCATTTTTTTGTGTCTTCCTCAATTTCTTTCATGAGTACTTTATAGTTTTCTTCATATAGATTCTTAGCCTCTTTGGTTAGGTATATTCCTAGTTATCTTATAGTTTTGGGTGCAATTGTAAATGGGATTAAATCCTTAATTTCTCTTTCTTCTGCCTTGTTGTTGGTGTACAGAAATGCAACTGATTTCTGTGCATTGAATTTATATCCTGACACTTTACTGAATTCCTGTACAAGTTCTAGAAGTTTTGGAGTGGAGTCTTTTGTGTTTTCAACATATAGTATCATATCATCTGTGAAGAGTGATAGTTTGACTTCTTCTTTGCCGTTTTGGATGCCTTTAATTTCTTTTTGTTTTCTGATTGCTGAGGCTAGGACTTCTAGTACTACGTTGAATAGCAGTGTTGATAATGGACATCCCTGCCATGTTCCTGACCTTAACGGTAAAGTTTTCGGTTTTTCTCCATTGAGAATGATATTTGCAGTGCGTTTTTCATTGATGGCTTTGATGATGTTGAGGTAGTGCCTCTATCCCTACACTTTGAAGAGTTTTGATCACGAAGGGATGTTGTACTTTTTCAAATGCTTTTTCAGCATCTATTGAGAGTATCATATGATTCTTGTTATTTCTTTTATTAATGTATTTATCACATTGATTGATTTTTGGATGTTGAACCAACCCTGCAGCCCTGGAATAAATCCCACTTGATCGTGGTGAAAATCCTTTTAATGTACTATTGAATCCTATTGGCTATTATTTTGGGGGAGAATTTTTGCATCTGTGTTCATTAAGGATATTTGTCTGTAGTACTCTTTTTTTTGTGGAATCCTTGTTTGGTTTTGGGATCAAGGTGATGCTGGCCTCATAAAATGAGTTTCGAAGTTTTCCTTCCATTTCTATTTTTTGGAACAGTTTCAGGAGAATAGGAATTAGTTCTTCTTTACAAGTTTGGTAGAATTCCCTGGGAAGCCGTCTGACCCTGGGCTTTTGTATGCTTGGAGATTTTTGATGACTGGTTCAATCTCCTTACTGGTTATGGGCCTGTTCACGTTTTCTATTTCTTCCTGGTTCAGTTGTGGTAGTTTATATGTCTCTAGGAATGCATCCATTTCTTCCAGATTGTCCAATTTGTTGGCGTAGAGTTGCTCATAGTATATTCTTATAATAGTCTGAATTTCTTTGGTGTTAGTTGTGATCTCTCCTCGTTCATTCATGTTTTTATTTATTTGGGTCCTTACTCTTTTCTTTTTGATAATTCTGGCCAGGGGTTTATCAATCTTATTGATTCTTTCAAAGAACCAGCTCCTAGTTTCATTGATTTTTTCTATTGTTTTTTTTTTGTTTGTTTGTTTGTTTGTTTCTATTTCTTTGATTTCTGCTCTGATCTTTATGATTTCTCTTCTCCTGCTGGGTTTAGGGTTTCATTCTTGTTCTTTCTCCAGCTCCTCTAGGTGTAGGGTTAGTTTGTGTACTTGAGACCTTTCTTGTTTCTTGAGAAAGGCTTGTACCACTATATATTTTCCTCTCAGGACTGCCTTTGCTGTGTCCCACAGATTTTGAACCATTGTGTTTTCATTATCATTTGTTTCCATGAATTTTTTCAATTCTTCTTTAATTTCCTTGTTGACCCATTCATTCTTTAGAAGGATGTTGTTTAGTCTCCATGTATGTGGGTTCTTTCCAGCTTTCCTCTTGTGATTGAGTTCTAGCTTCAGAGCATTGTGGTCTGAAAATATGCAGGGAATGATCCCAATCTTTTGATACTGGTTGAGACCTGATTTGTGACCCAGGATGTGATCTATTCTGTAGAAGGTTCCATGTGCACTAGAAAAGAATGTGTATTCTGTTCCTTTGGGAAGAAATGTTCTGAATATATCTGTGATGTCCCTCTGGACCAGTGTGTCATTTAAGGCCTTTATTTCCTTGTTGATCTTTTGCTTGGATGATCTGTCCATTTCAGTGAGGGGAGTGTTAAATTCCCCTACTATTATTTTATTATTATTGATGTGTCTCTTTGATTTTGTTATTAATTGGTTTATATAGTTGGCTGCTCCCACGTTAGGGCCATAGATATTTAAAATTGTTAGATCTTCTTGTTGGACAGACCCTTTGAGTAGGATATAGTGTCCTTCCTCATCTCTTATTATAGTCTTTGGCTTAAAATCTAATTGATCTGATATAAGGATTGCCACCCCAGCTTTCTCCTGATGCCCATTAGCATGGTAAATTGTTTTCCACCCCCTCACTTTAAATCTGAAGGTGTCTTCGCATCTAAAATGAGTTTCTTGTAGGCAACATACTGATGGGTTTTGTTTTTTTTATCCATTCTTATACCCTGTGTCTTTTGATTGGGCATTTATCCCATTTACATTCAGGGTAACTATTGAGAGATATGAATTTAGTGCCATTATTAGCCTGTGAGGTGACTGTTACTGTATATTGTCTCTGTACCTTTCTGATCTACTACTTTTAGGCTCTCTCTTTGCTTAGAGGACCCCTTTCAATATTTCCTGTAAAGATGGTTTGGTGTTTGCAAATTCTTTCAGTTTTTGTTTTTCCTGGAAGCTTTTTATTTCTCCTTCTTTTTCAATGATAGCCTAGCTGGATAGAGTATTCTTGGCTGCATGTTTTTCTCGTTGAGAGCTCTGAATATATCATGCCAGCTCTTTCTGGCCTGCCAGGTCTCTGTGGAGAAGTCTGCTGCCAATCTAATATTTTTACCATTGTATGTTACAGACTTCTTTTCCCGGGCTGCTTTCAGGATTTTCTCTTTGTCACTAAGACTTGTAAATTTTACTATTAGGTGACGGGGTGTGGACCTATTCTTGTTGACTTTGAGGGGGGTTCTCTGCATCTCCTGGATTTTGATGCTTGTTCCCTTTGCCATATTAGGGAAATTCTCTCCAATAATTCTCTCCAATAGACCTTCTGCTCCCCTCTTTTTTTCTTCTTCTTCTGGAATCCCAATTATTCTAATGTTGTTTCATCTTATGTTGTCACTTATCTCTCGAATTCTCCCCTCGTGGCCGAGTAGCTGTTTGTCCCTCTTTTGCTCGGCTTCTTTATTCTCTGTCATTTGGTCTTCTATATCACTAATTCTTTCTTCTGCCTCATTGATCCTAGCAGTGTGAGCCTCCATTTTTCATTGCTCCTCATTAATAGCTTTTTTGATTTCAACTTGGTTAGATTTTAGTTCTTTAATTTCTCCAGAAAGGGCTTTTATATCTCCAGAGAGGGTTTCTCTAATATCTTCCATGCCTTTTTCGAGCCCGGCTAGAACGTTCAGAATCGTCATTCTGAACTCTTGATCTGACATATTACCAATGTCAGTGTTGATTAGGTCCCTAACCTTTGTTACTGTCTCTTTTTCTTTTGTTTGTGGTGATTTTTTTGGCCTTGTCATTTTGTCCAGATAAGACGATATGAAGGATCAAATAAAATACTAAAAGGGGGGCAAGACCCCAGAAAAATGCGCTTTCAGAAAGTGGTTGATTTTCTTTTTCTAGAATTGCTGTTCTTCTTCTCTTCGATCTCCCGTTGGATTTGTAGGTGTTTGCAATGTTTAGATAAGCTATCGAGTTGATCTCCTGCTACCTGATGTAGTCTCAGCCTGCCACTTCTCTGCCATCTTGATTCCTCCTTATTTCTCTATGGAGTATTATGACTCAATCAGAAAGGGAATACCCAAATTTTATGTCAACATGGACAGGATTGGAGGAAATTGTCCTTATAATGATTCAACCAGAAAGAGTCAATTATCATATGGTTTCATTCACTTGTGGAACATAAGAAAGAATACGGTGGACATGGAGAGATGGAGATGAGAATTGAGTTGGGGGATATTGGACGGGGAGATGAACCATGGGAGACTGTGGACTCTGAGAAACAACCTTAGGGTTTTACAGGGAAGGGAGTGTAGTGTTGGCTGAGCCTGGTGTTGGGTATTAAGGGAGCATGGATTGCATGGAGCACTAGGTGTGGTGCATAAACAGTGAATTCTGAAACACTGAAAAGAAAAAAAAAAGATATAAAATATATAAGATAGGAAAGTGGTTGTAAACCCTCATTGTGGGCAAGAAAACTTATTTTGGTTCTTCATGGGCATATCTTGTTTTCTTTGTTAAAGGGCTCAACTTCCTAAAGATACAGGAAAAATAAAATTGGTCTATATATAGGGGTATTATTGAATAGGGAAAAAAGGATTACTTTGAAGCTTATATCTATATCTCTATATAGATATAAAAGAAAAAGAACACATGTAATATGTATAGAAAAAGTTCAACGTAAAAATTATTATGTAATATGTTGTATTAAATATCTAGTTGTAATGCTAAGTAGGTTTAAAAAAGAAAATAATAAGAATCATGTGAAAGAATTTTTAAAAAATGTTGTATCTTTGAAATATATAGATTTTGTGTCTATACTGGGAGCATAAGATATAGTTTTCCCATGATGTTGAGGTTTTACACTTTAATGGGGACCCTGTGATTATTGCCCTCTTGTTCTTATAGCATGTATTCTGGGAGAGGCGTCTGCTGCATTGTTTTTCAGTCAGTACTGCTTGGGCTGCCCTGCCCCCTATCAAAGAGCTGGAAACTGGGTCCTCACGCTTTTGTTCTCTGGAGGTTTTTGTTCTTTGTCAACTTTTGAGGCTTTTCAGAGGGTCAGAGCAAAGAAAGAAACTACCTGCACCCAAAACTCCACCTCAGAGAGAGGCCTCCATCTGCTCCCTTCTTTGTGGTCCAGAAAACACAGACTCCTCCTCTGCAAACTCTACTAAACACCAAAACCTCCCACAGGCATTGTGCACCCCCAGCCACCATCTCAGTGGTCGCCTGAGGTCCCTGCTTGTCTCTACACCCCCACAGAACTAAAAACATGAGTGATATTTGTCCAGGTGAACCCAATCCTGGTGGCTACATTGCTGAGACCGCTGTCTAGTGTCCATGGTCACACCAGTGCACTCAGACCTAGCCGTAGTACAGGTTACAGAAGGTTGTGGGCCCAGAGAACTCTGACAGGAGCCTGAGCCAGGCTCTCTCAGGTGCAGGCAGGGGTGCACACAGCCCCAGTGGTGCTGGAATCAGCAGAAAGCCAAACATTCAGGGACAGCCAACTGCAGACCCCGCCGAGCTCTCTCAGACATGGATGGGCATCAGCTGTGACTGCCCTGGGACTGTGAGTTTGTTTCTATGCTTGTTGGTTCATGATTTCTCCAATAACCCCTTAAGACACTTTGTTCTTTTTGAGTGCTTTTAACTAGACTCCATGTAATGCTGGTCCTCAACCAGAGGGCACTCTTGTATTGGGGTATTAGTTTCCAATGGGTTACATCCCGTGGCTCCCTCCCCCTTCTATTTATTCTCCAGTATCAGTCTGTGCCCTACCACTCCACTGTACCTCTCCACTGATAATCTCCTGCCCCCATGATATCCAGAAGTATATAATCTTATATCTCAGGCTAATTTCCTAGGTGTTCTGAGTGTTCTGGTAGATACTTAGCTCAATTCAGAAGACCAGTTGAAACAGGGTCTCCTACTTCTCCACCATCTTGCCCTTATTTCCTCTCATGAGAAATAAACAAAGATCTCATGATATTTGGAAGGAGTTCTCATGAGATTTTGGTAAAATTCTCGTGAGAAGTGCTTGAGTTCTCATGAGTTTTGTACTGAGATCTCTTGAGGTTTGGACAGACATCTCATGAGATTTGGAATAAAATCTCATAATATTTGGGTAGAAATCAGATATGATGTGCCTAAGATGTCATAAGATGTGGACTAAGATCTCAACAGATTTAGATTATGATCTTGCCAGATTTATATAGATGTCACATGAGATATGCCTGAGATATCATGAGATTTGGACCGAGTTCTCAAGAGATGTGGATACCTACCTACCTGAGGGGCATAAAGCAGGCTCTGCTGGGGTGTGCCAGTTCCTTCCAAGGGCCTAAGAGCTTTGGCCAGAAACCTCAAGAGTTTTGACCCTAGACCTTGCTGCATAACCTGATGTCTCGTGGGGCATAATGACATCTCACGAGATTTGGACTGAGATCATGTGAGATCTGACCCAAGATCACATGAGATGGCAAAACCAGGAGCTGCCTTCTTGCTCGAGCCGGCGAATCACACACAGTCTATTCTGAAAGGCTGAGCAGCTAGGATGGCACCCAGGGAGTCTTCCTGTGTATTCAGATAAGTCAGCTATCAGGCTCCTTGATTCTTCCCCAATCTAAAATGCTCTCAGGTCTCTTCCTTCTCACATAATTTCAGTAAGGTTCTTTGGTCCCATTCATCCATATCTCAGTGTTCCATTTGCACGCCAACATCTGCGTGACATCTGGGGACTTTGGGGAGTGCCAGGTGTCCCCCCCTTCTCCAGATGGGAATGTACATGTGTTAGGGATTATGCTGCCCAGGCATTATCTCCTATTTTTGATCTTGTCTTTTGGTTTGGTCAACCATTTCCTTTGCTGTGCATAAGTATTTTATCTTGATGAAGTCCCAATTGTTCATTTTTTGTTTGGTTTCCTTGCCTTCAGAGACGTGTCTAGCAAGAATTTGTCCAACAGGTTGCTGCCTGTATTCTCCCTGAGGATTGGGAAATTATGTTCCACATCCTTCGGCATCAGGGAGATACAAATCAAAACCACAATGTCAATTAGAAAGGTGATATAAATCATATTTGTCTTTCTCTGACTGACTTGTTTCACTTAGTATTATGGCATCTAGTTCCATCTACATCATTGCAATTGGTAAGGTTTCATTTCTTTTAGTGGCTGAGTGGTATTCCATTCTATCTAAATACCACATCATCTTTATCCAGACTTAAAAGTCCTGATTTTCTACTCTAATGTTTATAATACTTTGCAGTATCTTCTTCAAGCAGATTCCATCCCCTCCACTGTATCATCAGCTATGTCAAACCATATCCAGTCTGCAATCTCCCACCTTCCAAATGGTGGTCACTTTTCTACTTCTAGCCTTGCAACATGTGTATGCTCACATCTCTGATTGAGTTCTTCAGTGTTCAGAGGGATTTGATATGTATTTGGATTCGAGGTAGGAGAAAAAATTAATTCTTCCACCCAGAATGTTCTGATTTTATTCTGAACCTGTACACAGGCTGGATTTTGTTGTCTTGCTTTTATGAGAGGTTCTGAACCTGGACACAGACTGGATTTTGTTGTCTTGCTTTTATGAGAGGTGAATGCCACTATGATATTGGCAAGCATATAATTACTTGTGACACAGCTTTATCCCTTCTAGGTGGAGGTTTATTGTGGGAAGATGTACCAAACATAATGCCTATCATTTTTTCCACTTATATTTAATCCTTGATGGATGAATTGAGAGAAGCTTTTACTCTATTGCTATGTTGTCTGACTTACGTGAAACTGTGAAGTTTCTTGGGGTGTAATGGCCCATTTCTTCATTAATTTCCGTATCAATGTTTTAACTAATGGTGCCTCTAAGTGACATTTAGCTTTGTATTGGTTGAGTCTTTAAGCCTCACCATGACTTGCACTATAAACACAACCCAAGCATTAATTTTTCATCTTGAAAGAGAGTTTACCACTTTTCCTTTAAACATTGTTTCCAGGTGATGATATAAGTCAGGGGTGTTACTGAGGAAGCCATCAGTAATTGGTCAGCTAACCTGCCAGTGATTAGTTCACCAGAGTGAGACCAATCTGGAAATCCCTGGTGATTGTCCAGGGCATAGTAGTGAAATAACATGATGGTGACATCGCATGAAGAAGGCATTGTGATTTCCCGGGGTGGTTATAAAAACTTGGCAACAGCCCAGGCTGCAGTGAGGGGAGAGAAGGTGATTTACTCACAGTTGTTTCTGCTCTTCCTCTACACCCATGCCTGATTCTTCCCACGCCCATGGCAAGCCTCCTGCCCACTTCTGCTGCCCTGGACCTCTCTCCAATATTCTACACACAACCTTCATATTAGCATCTATGTTTGTGCCCCTCTGTGGTCCAGAGAGTCTTTGAACCCATAAATGGTGACACCTAGAACCATTTTGCTGTAAGAGAATGGCCCAGGTCCTCAGGGAAACATTCTCATTTGGCACGTGGGCGTAGGACGCTGAAAACCATAGTACTATGGATTCTCAGCCAGCTGGGCCCCACACCTCTGGATTCACCACTGTGTTCAGTATAGGAAAGGTGAGTCCACGTCCTGAGGGAACACTGACACACTACTACTCTGGAGTCCTCCAACCTGGCTCTGCAAGGACACTTGAAGGCCCTGAACACACAGCTGACCAAGAGCTGCAGAGTTTCTGGAATGTCTCCAGACAACTGGCAGAGAGGGAATTTTATAAAACAAGAATGTACTTGGATAAGGAACCACCACATCAACTAGATGCAGTGTGAGTCATTGGATCACAGGTCCTCAGACCATGATCTGTATGAACCAGCTCACCCATGCAGAAGCTAATTCCCTAGAAACCTGCCCAACCCAGAGCCCATAGATGATAAACCCTCAAACACAGCATAACACAAAGAAATTCAGTCTTCAGAACAGAACACCCCCCCCCCCAAGAAAAAGAGACTGGCAGCCTTCTGATACCATTGACACTGGGCAGATGAGTCACACAGACATTGTGTGGACAAGGAGCCCACATACCTCAAGCTGGCCAGCCCAGTGCAGAACAAGACAAATAAGTCCAGATAAAATGCTTGCCAAGTGCCAAGAATCCACGAGTCCTACATCCCAGTTCTCTGTCGGGAAAATGATTCACCTACACAGAAGAATTTTCATATGCCTTTGGACCTGGAGTCCAAAAATTCAGCTCTCTACTAGATCAAGCAGGCTTTTTGACAGCAGACTCAGCATGTGCCCTTGGACAAGGAGACCAACAATTCAGATGTCTGCTAGGCCAAATGGGCACCTGAAGAACCAGGACAGGAAGCTTACCATATGCTCTTGGACCTGGATACCAACATCTGAGGTATCTGTTAGGCCACACAGGCCCCTGTTAAGCAGGCTTACCATGTGTCCTTGACCTTGAGACAAACAATTCAGCTCTTTGCGTGACAAAGTAGGAATCTTGACAGCAGTCTCACCATATGGCCAGAGACCAGGGGAACAACAACTGAGCTCTCTGATATGTTAAGCAGGCACCTTGACAGTGGGCCTATCATATGACATTGGACTTTGAGCCAAAGAAAGGAGCTCTGGCCTCGGTCAATCAGAAACCTAGACAGGAGGTGTCCAGGACCTCGAGATGAACAACTCAGCTCTTTGCTTGGCCAAACTCACCTTGACAGCAGGATCATCATGTATCCTTAGGCCTGGGGACTGACAACTGAGCTGTCTGATAGGGTAAGCAGGCACCTTGACAGTGGGCTAAACATGTGCCCTTGGATCTTGAGCCCAAGAAAGGAGTTCTGGGCTAGACCAAGCAGACACCTAGAAAGGAGTTTCACCATGTACCTTTGGTCCTGGAAATAAGCAAGTCTTCTCTTTGCCTGGTGAAGCAGGCACCATGACAGTGAGCTCACTATGTGTCCTTGGACCCGGAGGAAAACAACAGAGCTGTCTGTTGGGCCAAGCTGGCATGGTGACAGTGGATTAACCATGTGCCCTCGAACCTGGAGAACAACAATGCAGATCTGTGACAAGACAAGTAGGCAACTTGACAGCTGGCTCATCATGGGCCCATGGGCCTGAAAAAAAAAAACAAAACAGGTCTCTACTAGGCCAAGCAGGCAACTGCAATGTCAGGTTCACCAAGGACCCTTGGACCTGAAGACCAATAAATGAGTTCTGGTCTATGACAAGCAGACACCAAGAGAAGAGGCTCACCATGTACCCTTAGACCTAGAGACCAACAACCGCATTGACTGAAGGCCTAAGCAGGCACTTTGAGTATAGCTAGACATGAGCCCTTGGACCTTGAGCCCAATAAAGGAGCTCTGGGTTAAGACAAGCAGACAACTAGATAGGTGGCTTACCATGTGCCCTTGGATCTGGAGACAAGCAATTCAGTTCTTTGTTTGTCCAAGGGGGCACCTTGATAGTAGGGTCACCATGTGCCCTTGGTTCTGGAGACCAAAAGCTCAGCTCTTCAACAAGCTAAGGAAGCAACTTGACTTCTGTCTCAGCATGTGTCCCCTGACCTGGAAACTAAAAAATCAGATTTCTACCAAGGGCCAAGCAGGAACTTGGACAGTAGATTCACCATGTGCCCTTAGACCTTGAGCACAAGACTGGAGCTCTGGGCTAGGCCAAGCAGACACCTGGAGAATAGGCTTCCCTTCTACCTTGAGACCAAAAAAATCAGCTCTCTATTAAGTCAAGTAGCTACTGGGAGAGTAGGTTTCCCATGTGACCTTGGACATGTTAACCAATAAAGGAGCCCTGGGCAAGGCCCAGGAGATAACTTGAGTGTGGGATCACCATGTACCCTTGGACATGGAGACCAACAACACAAAACTTTGTTAGGCCAAGAAGGTACGTGGATACCAGGTTCAACATGTGTTCTTTAACGTCAATAAGAATAACAGCTCTGCACAAGGCCAGGCAGGCAAATTGATAGTGGACATACTATGTGCCCTTGGACCAGGAAAATAACAACTGGGTGGTCTGATCAGCCAAGCAGACTGTAGGATAGCAGGCTTACTGTGGGCTCCAGGATCTCAAAACCAACAACTCAGCTCTCTGCTGAAGCCAGTAGGCATTCTGATAACAGGCTCACCATGTTCCATTTAACCTGGAGACCAACAACTCAGCTTTCTGATTGACCAAGCATGAACCAAGGAGCTTACCATGGACCCTAGACCTATGGACCAAAAAATCAGCCCTGTGCGAGGTCATGAAGATAATGGTTACAGTGGGCTCACCATATACTGTTGGATCTGGAGACCAATAAATGAGCTGTCTGATAGGCCAAGCAGGCAACAGGACAGCAGTTTCACCATGTGCCCTTAGACCTGTAGACCAACAATGCAGCTGTGTAGAGGTCCAAGAAGCCACCTGGAGAGAGAGTTCACCATGTGCCCTTGGACACAGATCCTTCTTTCTCCATAGTCTACAGGACGCTCAAACATGGGCTTGCCAGTTTGTGTCAGATGATACCTCCAAACCTGCTGGGAATTGCACCAATGTGTCCACTGGAGCCATGGAGACCTGGGAGCTTTGAAACCATGAGCTTTCCATCCCAGGAGAGCACTGGGCTAAGAAGACGCTGGGACACTAACTTGACCCAAAAGTCTATGTCTGGGTCCTTTTCAACACCACAGAGAAGTCAGCATTCAAGTCCCTTCTCACTTTGGATTCACTTCGGCCTGTGGTCATTGTGGCCTGCTATCTGTTCATTATTTACTTTTGGGGGATTTCTACTCCTCAGAAGAAAACTACACCATGTTCTTGGAGATAAAGCAGTCCTGTGGTTTGAAGATTTTGTATTAAAACTTACAACAGGAAATGAAGAGGGGTAATGAGAGGAAATTGTAGAGGAGATCCAGGCCCTGAACACTGTTGAGTCTTTGGCTGAGATCCTCCGTTGAAGGAGAAGTATTATATCCTCAAGGGAAAGATGGAGGCCTTAAAGCAGGAAGGCAAGCAGTACAACAAGAGGCAGGCTCAGCTCCACAAGGTGGAGTTTCTTCATTCAAAAGAAGGTCTTCCTGTATGTTTCTGCTTTACACACAGTGCTCAAGGGTTAATGTATGTGTACACACCCACTATGTCATAGAAGGAGAGTTGGGAAGTGTGTGTTCATCTCCTGGAGTAGTGGTGTGTAATGAACTTGAATATTAGGTAAATAAACCATTTAAAATGATTATTTATGAATAAGTGTTTTAGAAGAAACAACCCCTCGGTGAGTGTAACAGGCAGCCTGTCTGTGAGTGTAATGGGCAGCCTGTCTTAGAGTCACTACTGTCCCTTGTGAGTCATCACATTCTCCTGAGTCTGGGGTCTCTGTGGCTCTGAGAATATGTTGGTGACATATGCAGAGCTGCCTCTGAGAATAACCTGCCTGTCCTCATCACCACTTTCAGCCACACTGATCTCTAGAACCAGAGCAGAGGAGCCTAGGTCAGAACCATTCTAATTGGAAGGAATAGAGAAGCAGTTTGTTTGTACACAATATTTCTGCATAAACATTTGGCGGAGAAAAAAATTTGGCACATTTTTGCTAAATTTGAGGTTGGACCCTGATGTTGTGGCTTCAGACTGTGTCCATGACCACAGATGTTTCTCCACAACAGGATCCTGTGTGATGCAGTCTTTGGAAGAACAAAAGTAACAAGACCAGGAAAGCAAAGTAGAGCGAGTCCAGAGGCATGAGACAATCCTCTATCTCTGGGTGAGGAGATTTGTACTCAGGGCAGGAAGAAGAATGGTATGAGTAGCGAGGATGGTGGACTCCAATCTGAACAAAGAAGCACTGCAGGAATTGGGGAGATATCTTGGATTCACATTGGATGTTTTAGGTGCCTGGGTGTTTGCACAGAGTAATTTGCAGTGGAAGAGAGGTGGGGACAGGTGCACCTTGGAGGGTGTGGGGTCAGTTTGGGCATGAAGAAAGGGGCCACTTCCACGAGGCAGTGCTGAGATTCTGATCAATTGGACATTGAGGGTCAGAATGGAATTGGAAGGTGTGATTTGTGGCTGGACCTTCTTGAGCAATGGTCCATCTTACCTCCAAAGATGTGGGATGGTCATGCAGGCATGTTGCAAATGCCAGTGATCTGGGATCCACCATTGGCTCCAAATAAGATAGTAGGGGAAGTGCCTAGAACTGTGGCTCCTGGGCTGAGCTCAGTCATGGCATTTTGGTCATACTGCCTGATCACACACAGTTGGAAACCATGAGGAATCTTCCTCTGGGGGTTGGAAGTGAACTTCAGGGGAACTTGGAACTGGGAGGCTTGCATCCATGAGATGGACAATGTCTGAGCTAATTTGAGGGTGCTTCTTTCAGGAGCCAGTGTGGAGGTGGTAGAGTCCAGGTAACTTAAATATAAGGGGCATATAGGTTGCTTATGTGATCCTAGAACTTGAAACATTCAGTGCTTAGCTGTTCTGACCCTGCTCACTATACCCTGGGTTCCACAAACATCAGTCTCCTGGGTGGGCCGGCACCCCAGAGCTTTTCACCCTTTGACTCTATATACCTTCATCTCTAAAATGGGGGCAACTTTTGTGGGAGGTGGTTCTGTGAGAAGGAAAGAGGATATGGCAGTTTGGGGGAAGGGATCTATAAGGCAGAGGATAGATGCATTCTAGAGGAGGAAGGGAAGAAGGGATGCTAGACTATGAACCTGGTCCCTGTCCTTGCCTTTCCTGCCCAAAGGCAAAATATCATCTTTTTGAAGGTGGCAGTGTCGGAATTGCCTCTGTCCCACACCTGGTCTTCTCTGCCACTTAGGGTCACATGACATCACAACACACCACCTGTTAAGTCACAGACCAGTGTCAGACCCATCCTGCCTCCCTCACTGTTCTTTGACCCTCACCTTAGGCTTCTGGGACTTTTAGGGACATTTGGAACTCCAGTGAGTCAGGGTGGGACTTCTAGTCATAGAGGTGTGCTGTCAGGTAGAGCACTACTACAAATAGGTAGAGAGATAGAGAAGTAGCTTAATAGATTCACAATAGCCACAGGTATTTGAGTAGCTATCTTCACAGAGGCACTCTCAACCCATTTTGGCTGTTTCCATGCTTTTCAATAGTTACAAATAAACATGAAGTGAGAATTGTGCACAGTGTTTCATGGCATCTCAAATTTTCATTCTGTGGGTTCAGGAGAGTGCTTGGTTCCTTTCTTCT
The DNA here is from genome assembly GCF_922984935.1 of Meles meles. Taxonomy (NCBI): domain Eukaryota; kingdom Metazoa; phylum Chordata; class Mammalia; order Carnivora; family Mustelidae; genus Meles; species Meles meles. Next base: position 350,600 of record NW_025721175.1, on the reverse strand, counting down.
CTTTCACTATTCCTTTCCACCACCAATCTTCAAATGGAACATACTGATTGCTCCCATTTCATTCCTTTTACTCTTCTTTTATTTTTTTTAAACTTTTATTTTAATTTAAATTCAAGCTAGTTAACACATTGTGTATTTTCAGATTCAGGGGCAGAATTTAGTGATTCATCAGTTGCATATTATCCAATCCTCTGCCAAAGGATATATGGGATGTTTCCTTATTTTGGCAACTGTGGACATTTCTGCTACAAACATCGGGGTGCAGGGGCCACCTCGAATAACTAGGTTTGTATCCTTTGGATAAATAGTTGTGCAATTCCTTGGTTTTATGGTAATTTTATTTTTATGTTTTGAGGAACCTCTATACTTTTTTCCAGTTTGGCTGGCTGGCTAGCTTTATTTCTTTTTCTTTCTTTCTATTTCCTTGTAGAACCTATCAAATGGTCTTACCAGAATGACTCTTTCATGTACCTTCCCAACCGCAATGTATGAGAGCTGGCCGTTTCCAACATTTGATGTTTTGAATGTGCTTTGAATTAACCAGATGTCCTAACAGGCGGTTAGTAGTGATAACTCAGGTTTTCATTTGTGTTTTTCTCATGGCTAGAGATGTTGAACATTTTATCTTCTGCCTGTTTGGCATCTGCATGTTCTTTTTGATGTAACTTCTGTTCACATATTTCTGTCCATTTTCTGTTTGGATTGTTTGTTTTTTCCAGGTGGATATTGAGAGTTCTTTATATATTCTACATAGAAGTTCTTTGTCATATAAGCAGGAAAGAATGTCCAATGGAAAAAAGACAGCCTCTTCAATAAATGGTGCTGGGAAAATTGGACAGCCACATGCAGAAAAATGAAATTGGAACACTTCCTTACACCACACATGGAAATAGATTCAAAATGGATGAAGGACCTCAATGTGAGAAAGGAATCCATCAAAATCCTTGAGGAGAATGCAGGCAGCAACCTCTTTGACCTCAGCCGCAGCAACATCTTCCTAGGAACATTGGCAAAGGCAAGGGAAGCAAGGGCAAAAATGTACTATTGGGATTCCATCAAGATCAAAAGCTTTTGCACAGCAAAGGAAACAGTTAACAAAACCAAAAGACAACTGACAGAATGGGAGAAGGTATTTGCAAATGACATATCAGATAAATGGCTAGTATCCAAAATCTATAAGGAACTTAGCAAACTCAACACCCAAAGAACAAACAATCCAATCAAGAAATGGGCAGAGGACATGAACAGACATTTCTGCAAAGAAGACATCCAGATGGCCAACAGACACATGAAAAAGTGCTCCACGTCACTCGGCATCAGGGAAATACAAATCAAAACCACAATGAGATATCACCTCACACCAGTCAGAATGGCTGAAATTAACAAGTCAGGAAATGACAGATGCTGGCGAGGAAGCAGAGAAAGGGGAACCCTCCTCCACTGTTGGTGGGAATGCAAGCTGGTGCAACCACTCTGGAAAACAGCATGGAGGTTCCTCAAAATGTTGAAAATAGAACTACCTTATGACCCAGCAATTGCACTACTGGGTATTTACCCTAAAGATACAAACATAGTTATCTGAAGGGGCACGTGTACCCGAATGTTTATAGCAGCAATGTCTACAATAGCCAAACTATGCAAAGAACCTAAATGTCCATCAACAGATGAATGGATAAAGAAGAGTTGGTATATATACACTATGGAATACTATGCAGCCATCAAAAGAAATGAAATCTTGCCATTTGCGACAATGTGGATGGAACTAGAGGTTATCATGTTTAGTGAAGTAAGTCAATCAGAGAAAGACAACTGTCATATGATCTCCCTGATATGAGGACTTGGAAATGCAACATGGGGGATTAGGGGGATAGGAGAACAATAAATGAAACAAGATGGGATTGGGAGGGAGACCTACCATAAATGGCTCTTAATCTCACAAAACAAACTGGGGGTTGCTGGGGGGAGGTGGGGTTGGGAGAGGTGGAGGGGTTTATGGACAATGGGGAGGGTATGTGCTATGGTGAGTGCTGTGAAGTGTGTAAACTTGGCGATTCACAGACCTGTACCCTTGGGGATAAAAATACATTATATGTTTATAAAAAAAAAATTGGAAGGGCAGGCGAACTATAAGAGACTATGGACTCTGAAAAACAACCTGAGGGTTTTGAAGGGGCGGTGGTGGGAGGTTGGGGGAACCAGGTGGTGGGTAATAGGGAGGGCACGTACTGCATGGAGCACTGGGTGTGATGCCAAAACAATGAACACTGTTATGCTGTAAATAAACAAATAAAAATAAACAAATAAAAAAAATTGGAAGGGCAGGCGAACTATAAGAGACTATGGACTCTGAAAAACAACCTGAGGGTTTTGAAGGGGCGGTGGTGGAAGTTTGGGGGAACCAGGTGGTGGGTAATAGGGAGGGCATGTATTGCATGGAGCAGAGGGTGTTGTGCAAAAACAATGAATACTGTAAATTTAAATACTGAAAAAAAGATGTTTTTTGTCAGATATGTGGTTTGCAAATATGTTCACGTAATCTATATCTTGTTGTTTGTTTGCTTTTGTCTTCCTAATATGAGAAATGTTCTTAGTAGAGTAAAACTTTTCAATTGGTAAAGTCCTGCCTATAAAATGCTTCCTTTAATGCAGTGTGGTTTTAGTGCTGTGGTTAAGATCTCATGAATCCCTAGGTCCTGAGTATATTTTACTGTGTTTTCTTTTTAAAAAGTTTTATACTTGTATTATTTATTTTGATTCAATGACATAATAAATGTATAGTTCTCTATTGTGAAGTTCATGTGTAGGTATTTTGGTTTGTTTCGGTTTTCTTTCTCTGCCAGTGAGTGTCTAAAGTCTCTGACATTTTGTTGAAAAGATTATCCTTCTCATGAAGGAGATTATTTACCATTGTCAAAAATCAGTGAGTCATAGTGTTATATGTCTACTTCATGTTCCTTTCTTCATTTTTATTGTTCATTTCCACCACCAGTCTTCAAATGAAACATACTGATTGCTCCCATTTCATTCCTTTTACTCTTCTTTTCCTTTATTTAAACTTTTATTTTGATTTAAATTCAAGCTAGTTAACACATTGTGTATTTTCAGATTCAGGGGCAGAATTTAGTGATTCATCAGTTGCATATTATCCAGTCCTCTGCCAAAGGATATCTGGGATTTTTCCTTATTTTTGCAACTGTGTACATTTCTGCTACAAACATTAGGGTGCAGGTGCCACCTTGAATAACTAGGTTTGTGTCCTTTGGATAAACTCATGTTTTGAAAGACATTCTTTCCCAAAGGCTAAGATTGCATCGATATCACTTTGTAAGCTTGTATATGTATGTGTGTGTGTAAATACACACACACACAGATATAGGTGTAGATATATGTATATACATGACATGTTTATATACATATGTAAGTACATTTATGCTGTGTGATTATTAACGCACATATATGCTGTGTTCATGTGTACATATATAATTATTATTTCTAGTTACTAGAATGTTAGTTTACTGTTTTAAATGAAGCATTACATAGGAACTATATAGGAAATGACGGAGCAGTTTAGTAAGAGCTCATTTTGTTGAGTAGTATGGAACATTAAATCGCAAATAAAAGCTTTTCTTTTGAATCCCTCTAAGAATTCACTGTTACAGTGAACAGAAACACAAATTTCACATCAAGCAGTACATTATTTCCTTACATGGGAAACAAAATCGTAATCAAAAAGGCATGTGATGGGTTGGATGAATCAAAGTGTCTGGTCATGACAGAAGTACTCCAGTGGATCCACTGGTTTTAAAGGCACACCAAACAAAATGTTCCCTGGACTTGGATGTTGCAGAATCTCATTTTAAAGAGACAACCCAATCAGGACTTACCAGATTTCCCCAAATCTTGTCCAGTAGCATTTTCCAGAGTGTGTGGGGAAGGAATATTTTAGCAAGTGACTACCCCCTTGTTTGGTTGTCTGCCCACTATTTCATCTGTAATACTCTCACATTAATCATGGTAGGAGAACAAAGATCAGCTAGATGCTTGCCGGTCTGTTTTTCAGGAACAAGATTACTTGCCAGAGTGATCTGTTTTATTTATTTAGTGACCATGGAGTGTCTGCTTTATCCTTCCTGCAGCACTGAACACCTTAGGACCACATGGGGTTTAGTCCTGACGATCTTACAAATATTGGCAACGTAGGGCTGGAGAGAGACTTATGTGAATAAAAAAGAGGCATGCTCTCCCTCTGCAAATGTTTGCCAAAAGTGAAAAATATGCCAGGAGTTAGCCCCAAAATATATAACCTCCAGGAAAACTAAATGCAGAGCTGAGGATGTGGATTTGATTGGGAACGAGCTGCACCAATATGTGCCAAAAAATTTATTTTTTTATACTTTATTTTTTAGAAATTGTAATATATGAGTTTTTCTTACATTATATTTTATATTTTTAGAGATTTTTATTTTTTCCTCAAGTTTTTAGTTAAATTTCACTCAGTTAACATGCAGTGTGATATTAGTTTCATGTGTTCCAAATATTTTAAATTGAAGTATATATAATAATCTCTAGCAAAATTCTACGAGGTTTCCATATATGAAAAATGTTCTTTGCCTCTCTCTCATACATTCATACCTCTCTACATTGCACTTCTCTTCATGTGTAATGTCTCTTTGCCTCTCATCCAATCCAACTCAGTGTATGTCTCCTTGAGGAAGTTAAGAGAAGTAAGAGCATTTTTGGAATGCTTGCAGTGTGTACCAGTCACATTGGCAAGTGCCATCCCAAAGTCTCTAGTGCTCATCCCAGAACCAACACAGAGGTGTTCATCACGGATGTCTGGCAGAGGGAATGGGATGGAGGCTTAGAGAGGCTAGTTGGGTCCACACTGATCAGCTCCCACATCTTTGTCCTTTCCACATTATATCATATCCTGTGCCTGTTAACGTATTTGGGACAGATGGTGATTTCAGAATAAGTGCTTGGTTTCCAGTTATCACTAAAGCCTCCAAATCGTCTATCTGCATTGAATAGTTTCTTATAATAAATCACAACCACAAGAAACAAAGCAAATGTAAACTGAAGTCCAAAAAAGGGAGAGGAAGTCTTTTTTATTTCAATAATTTTTCTGGAGATTAGGAGCAGGGTTTCCTACATATCTCTTTAGGGTCTGATACTGTGTTGTATGAATGTCCAAGAGTAAGTCAGTCTATAAAGGGCAATCATATAAAATGTATTCATGCGTTTGAAGTTAAATTTTATGATGTACCATAATATGATGATCTCTCCTTAGTTTATAACTCTGGTGACATACTGTTGGAAGGCATTTGGAAGTAACAAACTAAAGGCTGATATTGTACTTTCCTTATAGGAACAATAGCTCTCAGAAAATCACACTGAATTTTATTGAGGGTCTATCAATAGGTAACACGAAAATAAGTATTTCTCTTTCTAATTCTGTCATCTCAGTGGGGAAATCTGGGAAATATATCAAATAATTTAATAGATAATTCATTGATTTTATCTTTGTAGAAAACAAAGAATATAAAATTAACTTCTAAGTTTGTTTTCTCTAGATTGTCCTCCTGTCTGGACTTTAAGAAGTGTTATATCACATATTTCTGGTTAAATTTTCCCTCTGTTTCACTTTCCTTTTAATTTATTTTGATACCTGATTTACATCAAAATCTTATTTGTGCTATAGAACTACCAATTATCTATGTATGACAGAAGTGACTAAAATTAAATAAATAAGGTTAGTAGATTAGAAATGCCATGCATTTGATTATTTGCTGTCAGTTATAAATCTGTATGTCTGGGAACAACCTTGGAATGAAAAATGTGGTTGTATTAGTAGTAGTAGTATAACCACTCATGTTCTGCAAGGAGTTATAAGCAAGCAGTTTGCAATCCAGATTCCAGCTTTCCCTCTACAGGACAATTTATCTCTAAGGCCCATTTTTCTTTTTTCTTTTTTTTTTTTTTTGTAGTAAAATGGAGGATAGTTTATTCATTTGTGGGAATTAAAAATGAATACGCACACACACAGGTGTGTGTATGTATGTGTGTGTGTGTGTGTGTGTGTGTGTGTGTGTGTATAGTGCTTAGGAGAGTGTGTCATACTTCCTCAGTACCTCAGAACTGTCACAGGCATGCCCTTCTCTGGTATCCCTGTGGCCAGTCCTTTGTAAACCCTGTTTTCTCTTCTGTCCCCTGTTTTTTCCTTTTGCCCATTTTCATCATTGTCACTTTATCATAGCTTGCCTGGACCGTGGTGATTTCCATAATGGCCCATCCTGCCTCTTCACTCCCCCAACTCCATTCACCCACTGCCGCTTCCTGGCAGTGCACTGGAGAAGAATGAGGCACAAACAAGTCATCTGCAAGGGAAAGGGAGCAGGGGAAAACAGTAGAAAAGACTGTTGCCCCAAACAACTCCTCAGTCCCGCTTTTATTAGTTAGAAACAGTAACCAACAGAAGAGCCAAGGAAGGGCAAACATTAGTCATATGCCTTATAGAGAAACAAGAAGGAAGGCAAAATATGTCTGGAAAGCAGTATAAAGTTTATAGTTGAACAAGTACATTCAAAGGACTTGTCTAACTAGCCACAGGCGCTCTCGGGTTTGAGGGCGGGGGGATAATGGAAAAATGAAGAAGACTGTGTTCTGCCCTGAGCCAGCCAGGAATTCCCAGCTGCTTGGCTTCCATGAAGAAGGTGGAGCTCTGCCCTGAGCTAGCTGGGCATCCCCCGCTGCTCAGCTTTGAGGCCATATATTGTCCTCTCCCCCAGAGGCCTTTTGCCAGTATGCGTTTTACTTAAGACTATATCTAAAAGTTCTTGGTAACTAGTAAAATTTCCCATGGGTTATATTTTAACTAATATAATGTTCTGAGGGATAGTTGCAACCCACATTGTTGTTAGATTACCATTTGCAATGTACAAACACAGTAATACCTACACCGTAGTCAGATTCTTCCTAATACTGTTTTTTGTTTGTTTGTTTTGGGGCTATTGAGTTCAGATGTAGCATCTCAGCCTCAGTGGCCTTCCACAGTATAAACTTTCAGTCTCTTCCCTCCTGCCCCACTGTACATACACTGTTATCTAATAAAACTTAACTTCTTCCTATTCTTATTTATTCTTCTTTATTCCTTGAGTTTGCTCCTGTGGTTCTTTCCGCCTACAACAGCCATTCTTAAAATCCAAATCTTATTACCTGTTTCCATACTGGATCCCACAAATACCTGTGACCTTCTGTCAACCTGCAAAATCTTTGACTTTCCTTCCCTTATGACATATACCATTTTTTTCTTGTACGTATTATTGTCAGTTATGTATCTTTTTCCTCCTATAATGTAAGGTCTTTGTTGTATAATGACTTACACTTACCATGAGTCCCTGGGAACATTCATTCAGGGCAGTACATATAGTAGGTAGCCAATGAATAAATTGTTTAATTGAATAGCTACATCTCAAAGCCCTCTCTTCCTATTATTAGTTCTGTGAGTTTCTGTAAGTGTGCAAATTATAATACTAAAAAAAGTTTAAAAAAATGGTCATTCTCTAATAGCATTTGGCCTCTTCAGGAATCCATAGGGACAAAGATATAAGGTCAAAGTGCTGTGGGGAAGGAAGGGGTGGCATTTATGTTGAATGAGCTTCTAGGGTGGAAGTATTTTTAAAATTAAATGATGTGGATTTTTATTTTCCAGCTGGATTATAATAGTTTTGAGGCTGTCTACAGTGGACAATGTTTGTCTTAGGTTTATAGGTAACTATAGCAATTAATATCATAGTCTGGACTTCAAATTTACTTATCTCTCTCATTTGTTATTTTTACTTCCAAAGGAAGTTTCATTTTGTACCACCTATTTTTATAGACAACATGACAACATCTATGAACTTTCCATTTGTACTATCAGGCAGGAGACTTAAGGCATAGAGGGATGGAAACTGTCTGTCTTCTTACCCCTTCTTTGAGTATCTAATTGATGTCTAGTTAAGTTGCAATCAAGTGATCTTATTGCTGAGAAGACTGTCTGCAGCTATAGCATCAACACACAAAAAAGCTGAGTAGTGTTCAGGCCCTCTTGGCCTGTGGATAATGTTTGGAGCAGGGTTGGTACATTTCTCACAGCCTTCCTTGTCTGATGCTTCTCCTGGGCCTAGAAATACATCAGCGCCTGCATCATGCTGTGTGCTAAGGGCAGTAATGCAGTTCACTGAATGAGAAAACATTCTCCCCATCTATAAATGCAGGCCTCCTCTTCCTTTCTTTCCCTTGATCTTCTCCATCTCAACTAGGGAAAATGATACTAACTCAACAAAGCCCAATTATTTCTGCTGTAACAATGAAGTTGTTTCATAAGTAATATAGTTATCGTGAAAGATATATTTAAATGAAGAGAGTTCATTTTGCATACATGTTTTTTCTTTCAGCTATAAAGATCAGATTATCAAAGAATATATGATAATCTTTTGAAGATGGATATTACCTCTTCCAGAGTGTTTGTGTTTTCTTTTTTGTTGTTGTTGTTTGTTTACTTGTTTTGTTTTTCTTTTGTTCCTGTTGTTGAAAGCATGGGGAAGGCATAAAATGATGTTTGGGGATCTGTCAGTCAGTGTCTTTTAGATTGCTACAGTCTATTTTATAATATCAGAAGTAGTGAGATTATAATTGGCTCCAATGTTGTGAGCTTTATAGTGTAAATAAATAGGCATGATCCTGACTTCACTGCTTCAAAAGCAAATAAATCATTTTTTCATATCTGAATACTTAAATTCATTAATTCACAGATATTTGTTGATTGTTTTCCACATACCAGGTACTATTGTAGGAACTGGAGATAGAGTAGTAAACAAAACTAAGTCCCTACTGTCAGTCTGTCTGGGCCGCTATCACAAAATATCAGGTACTGGGTGGCTCATAAGCAACATAAATGTATTTCTCACAGTTCTGGACACCTGGAAGTCTGAGATTAAGGTGCCAGCAGATTTGACATCTGCCAAGGGCCCACTTCCACTTTCTTTTGTATTGCATGGTGGAAGGGGCAAGGGCTGTTCAATGGGCTCTCTTTGATGAAGGCACCAATCTCATTCACAGGGGTCCACCCTTGTGGTCGCATCACCTCTCAAGAACCCAGCTCCCAATACCATCTCACTAGGTATTATGTTTCTATGTATGAATTTTGGAAGGACACAAGTATTCAGACCATAGTGGAAGTTTTCATCATGTGGGACAGAGGCAATAAACAGATATATGGTGAGAAGAGAGGTTAGAGAGATTGGAGAAGGGGAGGTGCTGTTTCACTTAGAGCAGTCAAGGCAAGTGATTCTGTTAAGGAGGCATTTGAGCAAATCCTGAAAAAAATGAAGTGGGGAGCCATGTGCAGGAAGTGCAGGAAGAACATTCTAGGAACAGAGGATAGTAATGCCAAGGCCCTAAGGTGGGAGTGTGTTGGATATGTTAAAGTATTAAAAATATAAACAATTAGATAAATCAGACATATTCACTAATCAAATGTTCTATATTTGCTCCTGAAACAAACAAACAAACAAACAAACAAAACTAGTAGCTGAATCTCAGTTAACTTCCTAAAAATTAATTGGTTATGTAGAACACTTAGTGAAAACGTTGTATCAACCGTTCATAATTAAACACTTACACAGAAATATCCTGGTTAAACATCTTTGCTTTTATTGAGCCTTTATTGCATTTTTATAATCATCTTTGCTGGAAGAATACTTTTACATTTTTCTCTGTTCCTTTTAATTAAGTTAAATGAACTATCTTAAAAAATACTAAGTATTCTTAGGATCCTTTTAGGTGAACAACAAGAAAAATATACTTAAGAATCTCTTAAAATTAAAAAAAGGAATCTTTTAAAGTTGTCTATATAACAGATTCTTTCTATGTGAGTGATGCATGGGTATTGACAAATTAATATATAAAATATCTATTGTATCATTTATGAAATTATTCTCTTGGAAATTTTGGTAATTTAAATTACAATTTGTGTGCAAAAATTTCTAACTCTTATGTCTCTTTCACTGAAAGTAATTAATATTGGATAGTAATTTTCTTACAAGATTCTTTCTTTTATTACATTGAAAACCAAAGAAATGTAGATTGCAGAATCTTAAAGAACTGAGGGATAACAAATATCTGGTCTATCACTTACTTTAAAGGATTAGGCAATTGAGGTGTACAGCTAGTAAGTGACTTGTAAGCCTAGTGTCATATGGCTTGTTGGTGGTAGAGCAGAGCCTGGGATGTGGGGTGTTTGTCCTCAGGATTTAGGATTAGTTAGGATTAAGGATTTAGTTAGGATTTAGTCACACATTCAAACATTTAGGAAATACACAGCTTTAATGTGACAAGATCATATTCAAACCCTTGGCCCTCATGCCATCATCATTTCTATAAGATTTCTGGCAGGGAATCTTACAGAGGGAGCGACCCATTTGGTCAGGTCCTCAAAGAAGACCTTGTACCCTAAATTTACATGTTTCACCTTGATTTTCCCCAAGTGACATAAAGATATGGCCTGATAAGTTTAGGTTCAAAGTGTTAAGATTCTAATATGTTTTATGTATCGATTGCTGGAGTCTCTCTGGAGCCCTGAATGGATCCGTCTCTGACTCATGGTCACACAGCACATACCACCAGGAATGTGCCACTCACTGTGGTGGAACCGGTTCTGCTGGTGGATAGCTCTGCCTATCAAAAATTATAGCCATTCAGAGCCTAGGCTTTGGAATTGAAACAGGCTTTCGGAATCTCATGACTCAAGAATAACAGATCAAAATCTAGAAACCAGTATGTTGGCAATGAAACAGAAGAACCAGAAACAGTAGAGAAGAGAATGGGTTATGAGGTTAGAGGAGGTTTGTTGGATGGTACACAGGTTGTCTGTCGATATTTTTAGGGGACCTATGAAACCATGGAAGTATTCAAGGATGGGGATGAGGCCAAAACTCCCAAGAAAAGCAAAGCAGAGGTAAGAAAAGAAAGAGAATGGGTGAGGAGGAGCATTGGGAGTGGAGAGAGAGAACAAGTTAAAGGGAGAGCAAAGAGTGGGCTTTCTGAGGAGTCTGAACCCCAGAACATTAATCATTTACTCCCCGGGATTCTGTACAGGAATGTCCTGTCTCAGCTATGTGATATGTGGGTAGGGAAGGGAAGCAGGTAATAGAGGAGAGTCACTTGAACTTAATCTCTAAGGTCAATCAAAAGCCGTGGCAATGATTGCAACTCCGCATATTATACCAGATGAACTTGACTGAGGCATAGAAGTTGTATTTTTAATACCACTGTAATTTATCAGTCAGCCTGAATTAATTGAAAGAGAAAGAATCATCATAACTTATCTAAGGGGAAAAAAGATCAGTGTATTTTAAAGGAAAAAAAAAAAACAGAATGGAAGGGGATGTTTAAAGCCCTTGGGTCTCAAGGCATCTTTCTCTAATTTTTCTCCTTCTGTAGCCTCTTTTCCTCTCCTCCCCTTCTTTACACCTCTTCTCCATCCTCTCTTTCTCTCCTGTTATGCCTTTCTCTGCAGATTTGATTTATTCTCTGTTCACACCAGGCAACTACATCCTTTTCCTCCACTCTGCCTTTTCTGGTCCCTCCAAACATTGGGTTACATATTACATTCTTTCACCATTAGTTCACTGCAGAGTTTCTAGGTGTTTCCCTTTCTGCATTTGGGAAACAAAGAATTTAAATGGCTTAGGTTACCCTTTTCAATATGTATAGGCTATGTCATATGTTACACTGTGAACCATTCAACCCTGTATATAATGCTGATTCTTGGGACAGTCACCCAGGGACAGGTCCCACGTAGGGTCACGGTGGTATGAAATGTGGCTGCTTAGGCAAAGGAGACTATGGTTGGGCTGGGCAATTATCCAGGAGAGATCCTTTGACATCTCTGGTGTAGTCACAAAATCAGAAGTGCCATCAGATAATGGCAGGAGATGGTTCACTACCATCAGGCAATGAACACAAATGCAGTAGAAGAGAGCTCTGTTGCACAGTTGTAGGCTACGGTGGTACAACACAGATCCCAGACTTAATTTATAACAGACAAGGCTGGATGCCCAAGAAATTGTGTTATCTGACAAATGTTTGAGAGGTTGATGAATGGCTGTTCATCTCCCTTATATGATATCAAATCTTAGAAAGGCAGTTGTTCACGGTTTTTGGTGTTTGGTAAATCATCTCAAGCTGTTGTGGAGTCAGTATCAGGCATATGACAAAATTAGGCAAGTCAACTGTTACCTAAGTGGCTCACTTCGCCTGATTCTCTGTTACATTTCTAGCTGCATCTGCATCTTGGACACATAGCAGTAACTGATGTTTAGAATGCTAACACTGAGTCTTTAAGGAAATTTGCTATTATGCCTAGTACCATACATTTGAGAAGTGAAGAGACGTGGTCCAGGAAGAAATAAGACTGATGGAATACCTGCCGAGAGAGAGATGAACTGCTTATGTTTCTGCCATCAAGAAATAGAATTTCTGTGAGGCAGGAACAGTTACCCCAACTTTACAACTCAAGAGACATATTTAGAAAGGTTATGTACATTGTCCAAAGTCAGATCAGGAATCCAGATCCAGCTTACTCCAGAACTTCTCCTCTCCTCCTTCTAGCTCATGTTTGTTTTTAAAAAAAAAAAAGAAGAAGAAGAAAAGAAAAAAAAAGAAATATTTGAGTCAGAATTTAAATGAGTTCCTCTTGGCAAGTCAACTTTAATTAGTCAATGATTGACTGGAAATTTCCACAAAACAGGGAAGAGAACTGACATTTGGAATCATGCATGATTATTACACTGTGAGCTATGTATGGCTATCTCCAAGGTATAAATTAAGGAAATAAGAGTTCACTAGGGCAAAGTGACTTGCCCAAGGCTATACATTAACAAAGCTGGGCCTTTAGTCATTCTTCACAGGCTTCTCTTTTTCAAGAAGAAAAATACTACTTAAATATTTTTTTAAGTTAGTTCTAGCTTCAGCTCTTTATTCTTCTTCTTCAATATACTTTTAAAAATTTTAATACAAATAATATTTTTGAATTTAGTATAATGTATTGAATTGATCATAACAAATATTTGACTAATATGACATAAAAATTAATACTATTAATTATTAAGTTATAATACCTTACAGATGTAGAGCATTTTCTGATATGCATACAGTATAGAATGTGATCTTTATTATTCAGTATAGTTTTTTTTAACTTTATTTGTTTATTTGACAGAGAGAGAGAGAGCTCAAGTAGGCAGAGAGGCAGACAGAGAGAGAAGAGGGATCAGGCTCCTGCTGAGCAGAGAGCCCGAAGCAGGACTTGATCCCAGGACCTTGGGATCATGACCTGAGCTGAAGGCAGTGGCTTTAACCCACTAAGGCACCCAGGCACCCCACTTCACAACTAACAGTTTTTTTTCCTGGTACTGTAAGAAGTTTAGGATTATACTTTTTCATTTCTGTGAGAAATTGAACTTTGATAGGAATTGCATTGAATCTATAGAGTGTATAGAAATTCTTTCATTAGTTTATCAGTATGTTTTCTGTTCAGTATGCAGACATTTTATCTCCTTAATTTTATTCCTGGTATTTTTTTTAATTTTTATGTTATTGTAAATAAATTTTCTTAAATTATTTTGGGATAGTCCTTATATGTTGATTTTGTATTCTAGTTCTGATTTATTAGTTCTAACAGTTTTCTCACAAGGCATAAATAATATAATATCTATAAATATAAATCACAAAAACTATACACACACAAAAATATATGGTTACTGCCATCTGAAAAAACCACATATATGTATATGTATACATATATATGGTTTCTGCCATCTGAAAATAGGAAGTTTTAGTCCATTTTAAGTTGAATGTCTTATGTTCCTTATTCTTTTCTAGATGCTCTGATTGGACTAATTGGATTTCTACTACTATGTTGAATAGAAGTGGCAAGATTGTACACCCTCTTTTTCATCCTGAAACTAGAGAAATATCTTCTGTCTTTTCAACACCGAGTGTGATGTTATCTGTGGACATGTCATATATGACCTTTATTGCTTTGAAGAACATTTCTTGTAGCCTATTTATGGGGAAATGCTGTAATTGGAAGATTTTGATTCTATCAAATGCTTTCTTTTATCTATTGAAATGAATATACATTTGTTATTGGTTTTTCTCATACTGTGGCATACTGTATTTACTGATTTCAATATGTTGAACATTATTGCATCCCAATAATAAATCCCAAAAGATTTTGATGTATGGTAATTTTAATTGGTGTAGAATTTAGTTTGATAGAACTTTGCTGACAATTGTGGTATCTGAGTTCATCAGGGATATTGACCTGTAGTTTTTATTTCTTGCAGTGTCTTTTTTCTGGATTTCATATCAGTATAAAGTTGGCCTCAAAACTTGAGCTTGAAGGTGACATTGTTTCCTCCTCATTTGTGTGTGTGTATGAGAGAGAGAGATGGAGTTTGAGAGGAATTATTAATAATTGTCACTTTTAAATTTTTTGGTAGGTTTCAGTAATGAAAACACCTGCTTTTGGACTTTTGTGGGAGATTAGTGACTACTGCTGCTATATCCTTACATATTACTGCTGTTCTGAAATTCTAATTTTTAATTTTTTATTTTTTATTTGTTTTTATTTTTTTCTTTTTACAAATCAGTTTTAGTAGTTTCTTTGTTAATAGAAGGTAATTTATTTCTTTTAGTTTACTCAAATTGATAGCATGAATCTTTACATTTCTGTGATATTGATTGTAATATCTCTTTTATTCATTTCTGATTTTGTTTACTTGAGTTTCCTATATTTTTGTCTTAGTCTAGTTAAAGGTGACAATTTTGTTTATATATTCAAAGCCATCTCATATTTATTATTTGGTACATTTTTATATGGCTACTATTTCATTTATTTCTGCTTTGATCTCTGTTATTTCTTTGTTTCCACTAAATTTTGGATCAATTTTTCCATAGTTCCTGATGGTGAAGGATGGTTCTTTATTTGAATATTTCTTTAATTTTAAGATAAGCTTTTTATCATATCAAATTTCTTAGAAGCCCTTTTTTGCTACACTCCATAAATTTTGATATGCTCTTCCCATTTTCATTGTCTCAAAATTTTTAATTCCCATTTTCATTTTTTCCCTCTTTTTTTTTTGTTTGTTTACAGCATAACAGGGTTCATTATTTTGGCATCACACCAGTGCTCCATGCAGTATGTGCCCTCCCTATTACCCACAATCTGGTTCCTCAACCTCCCACCCCCCCCGCCCCTTCAAAACCCTCTGGTTGTTTTTCAGAGTCCATAGTCTCTCATGGTTCATCTCCCCTTCCAGTTTCCCTCAACTCCCTCTCCTCTCCATCTCCCCATGTCCTCCATGTTATTTGTTATGCTCCACAAATAAGTGAGACCATATGATACTTGACTCTCTCTGCTTGACTTATTTCGCTCAGCATAATTTCTTCCAGTCCCGTCCATGTTGCTACAAAAGTTGGGTATTCATCCTTTCTGATGGAGGCATAATACTCCATCGTGTATATGGACCACATCTTCCTTATCCATTCATCCGTTGAAGGGCATCTTGGTTCTTTCCACAGTTTGGCGACCGTAGCCATTGCTGCAATAAACATTGGGTTACAGATGACCCTTCTTTTCACTATGTCTGTATCTTTGGGGTAAATACCCAGCAATGCAATTGCAGGGTCATAGGGAAGCTCTATTCTTAATTTCTTCAGGAATCTCCACACTGTTCTCCAAAGTGGCTGCACTAACTTGCATTCCCACCAACAGTGTAACAAGGTTCCCCTTTCTCCACATCCTCTCCAACACACGTTGTTTCCTGTCTTGCTAATTTTGGCCATTCTAACTGGTGTCAGGTGGTATCTCAATGTGGTTTTAATTTGAATCTCCCTGATGGCTAGTGATGATGAACACTTTTTCATGTGTCTGATAGCCATTTGTATGTCTTCATTGGAGAAGTGTCTGTTCATATCTTCTGCCCATTTTTTGATATGATTATCTGTTTTGTGTGTGTTGAGTTTGAGAAGTTCTTTATAGATCCTGGATACCAACCTTTTGTCTGTACTGTCATTTGCAAATATCTTCTCCCATTCCGTGGGTTGCCTCTTTGTTTTGTTGACTGTTTCCTTTGCTGTGCAGAAGCTTTCGATCTTGATGAAGTCCCAAAAGTTCATTTTCGCTTTTGTTTCCTTGGCCTTTGGAGACATATCTTGAAAGAAGTTGCTGTGGCTGATATCGAAGAGGTTACTGCCTATGTTCTCCTCTAGGATTCTGATATATTCCGGTCTCACGTTGAGGGCTTTTATCCATTTCGAGTTTATCTTTGTGTATGATGTAAGAGAATGGTCGAGTTTCATTCTTCTACATATTGCTGTTCGGTTTTCCCAGCACCATTTATTGAAGAGACTGTCTTTTTTCCATTGAATATTTTTCCCTGTTTTGTCAAAGATTATTTGACCATAGAGTTGAGGGTCCATATCTGCGCTCTCCACTCTGTTCCACTGGTCTATGTGTCTGTTCTTATGCCAGTACCATGCTGTCTTGTCTTGGTGATCACAGCTTTGTAGTAAAGCTTGAAATTGGGTAATGTGATGCCTCCAGTGTGGTTTTTGTTTTTCAACATTTCCTTAGCAATTCGGGGTCTCTTCTGATTCCATACAAATTTTAGGATTATTTGCTCCAGCTCTTTGAAAAATATCAGTGGAATTTTGATCGGAATGGCATGAAAAGTATAGATTGCTCTAGGCAGTATAGACATTTTAACAATGTTTATTCTTCCAATCCAAGAGCATGGAAGAGTCTTCCATCTTTTTGTGTCTTCTTCAATTTCTTTCATGAGTGTTCTGTAGTTCCTCGTGTAAAGATTCTTTACCTCTTTGGCTAGGTTTATTCCCAGGTGTCTTATGGTTCTTGGTGCTATAGTAAATGGAATCAATACTCTAATTTCCCTTTCTGTATTTCCATTGTCAGTGTATAAGAAAGCAACTGGTTTCTGTACATTGACTTTGTATCCTGACACGTTACTGAATTGCTGTATGAGTTCTAGTAGTTTGGGGTGGAGTCTTTGGGGTTTTCCATTAAAAGAATCATGTCATCTGTGAAGAGAGAGAGACTTCTTCCTTGCCAATTTGGATACCTTTTATTTCTCTTTGTTGTCTGATTGCCATTGCTAGGACTTCTAATACTATGTTGAACAAGAGTGGTGAGAGTGGGCATCCTTGTTGTGTTCCTGATCTCAACGGGAAGGCTGCAAGCTTTTTTCCATTGAGGATGATATTTGCTGTGGGTCTTTCATAGAGAGATTTTATGAAGTTCAGGAATGTAACCTCCATCCCTATACTTTGAAGCGTTTTCATCAGGAACGGATGCTGGATTTTGTCAAATGCTTTTTCTGCATCAATTGAGAGGACCATGTGGTTCTTCTCTCTTCTCTTTTTGATTTGTTCTATCACACTGATTGATTTGCGAATGTTGAACCAACCTTGCAACCCAGGGATGAATCCCACCTGGTCATGGTGGATAATCTTTTTTTTTTTTTAAACATCTTTTTTTTTAATATTTTATTCATTTATTTGACAGAGAGAGAGAGATCACAAGTAGGCAGAGAGGCAGGCAGAGAGAGAGGAGGAAGCAGGCTCCCTGCGGAGCAGAGAGCCCAATGCGGGGCTCGATCCCAGGACCCTGAGATCATGACCTGAGCCGAAGGCAGTGGCTTAATCCACTGAGCCACCCAGGCGCCCCTGGATAATCTTTTTAATGTGCTGCTGGATCCCGTTTGCTAGGATCTTGTTGAGAATATTTGCATCCATATTCATCAGTGATATTGATCTGAAATTCTCCTTTTTGGTAGGGTCTTTGCCTGGTTTGGGGATCCGGGTAATGCTGGCTTCATAAAAGCAGTCTGGAAGTTTTCCTTCTGCTTCAATTTTTTGGAACAGCTTCAGGAGAATTGGTGTTATTTCTTCTTTGAAAGTTTGGAAGAAATCCCCAGGAAATCCGTTAGGTCCTGGACTCTTGTTTTTTGGGAGGTTATTGATCACTGCTTCAATCTCGTTACTAAATATTGGTCTATTCAGGTTGTCAATTTCTTCCTCGTTCAATTTTGGGAGTTTGTAGTTTTCCAGGAATGCATCCATTTCATCCAGGTTGCTTAGCTTATTGGCATATAACTGTTGGTAATAATTTTTGATGATTTTTCTATTTCCTTGGTGTTAGTTGTGATCTCTCCCTTTTCATTCATAATTTTATTAATTTGGGCTTTCTCTCTTTTCTTTTGGATTAGTGTGGCCAGTGATCGCTTCGACAGCACATATACTAAAATTGGATTAGTGTGGCCAATGGTTTATCGATCTTATTGATTCTTTCAAAAAACCAGCTTCTAGTTTCATTGATACGTTCAACTGTATCTCTGGTGTCTACCTCATTGATCTCTGCTCTAATCTTCATTATTTACCTTCTTGCGTGTGGAGTTGGTTTGATTTCTTGTTGATTCTCCAGTTCTTTAAGGTGTAGAGACAGCTGGTGTATTCTGGATTTTTCAATTTTTTGGAGGGAGGCTTGGATGGCTATGTATTTCCCCCTTAGAACCGCCTTTGCTGTATCCCATAGGTTTTGGACCGAAGTGTCTTCATTCTCATTGGTTTTTATGAATTGTTTTAAGTTCATCATTGATCCAAGCATCCTTAAGCAAGGTGGTCTTTAGCTTCCAGGTGTTTGAGTTCCTTCTGAAATTTTCCTTGTGATTGAGTTCCAGTTTCAAAGCATTGTGATCTGAGAATATGCAGGGAAAAATGTCAGTCTTTTGGTATCAGTTGAGTCCTGCTTTGTGACCCAGTATGTGGTCTATTCTGGAGAAGGTTCCATGTGCACTTGAGAAGAATGAGTATTCTGTTGTTTTAGAATGGAATGTTCTGTATATGTCTATGAGTTCCATCTGGTCCAAAGTTTCATTAAATGCTCTTATTTCTTTATTAATTTTCTGCTTCGATGATCTCTCTATTTCTGAGAGAGGCGTATTAAGATCTCCTACTATTATTGTATTCATATCAATATGACTCTTTATCTTGATTAATAGTTTTCTTATGTAATTGGGTGCTTCCATATTGGGGACATAGATATTCACAATTGTTAGATCATCTTGGCGGATAGTCCCTTTAAGAATTATATGGTGTCCTTCTGTATCTCTGACTACAGTCTTTAGTTTACAGTCTAATTTATCTGATATGAGAATCACTACCCCGGCCTTCTTTTGAGGCCCATTGGCATGAAAGATGCTTCTCCATCCCTTCACTTGCGGTCTGGATGTATCCTTAGGTTCAAAATGGGTCTCTTGTAGACAACATATGGATGGGTCCTGTCATTTTATCCAATCTGCAAACCTGTGTCGTTTTATGGGCGCATTTAGGCCATTCACATTGAGGGTTATTATTGAGAGATAGGTTTTTATTGACATTGTGTTGCCTTTCAAGTCTTTCTGTCTGTAGATTGTTTCTATATATCTGTTCAATGATATTCTTAGGACTTTTTCTCTTTTATAGGACCACCCTTAATATTTCCTGCAGTGTCGGCTTGGTGGTTGCATAGTCTTTTAAGCCTTGCTGGTCTTGGAAACTCTTTATCTCTCCATCTATTTTAAATGTCAGTCTTGCTGGATAGAGTATTCTTGGTTGCATGTTCTTCTCATTTAGTACTCTGAATATATTTTGCCAGCCCTTCCCGCCTTGCCAGGTCTCTGTGGAAAGGTCTGACGTTATTCTAATGGGCTTTTCTCTGTATGTAAGGAGCTTCTTTGTCCTAGCTGCTTTTAAGAGGGTCTGTCGTGAAACATAATTCCTCTTTCTAAATATAAGGTGTCGTGAGGACTTTCGAGAATCTAAAATCTTGGGAGGAAATCCCTCTGGCTCTAGTACATGAACGTTGTTTCCATTCGTGAGATTGGGAAAATCTCAACTTGTTCCACTATATCTTCTAGACTTCTTTCTTTTTCCTCCCCTTCAGGGATTCCAATAATTCTGACGTTGGAACATTTCATGGCATAGTTTATTTCCCTGATTCTGTTTTCGTGGCTTCTGAGCTGTTTGTTCCAGGCTTCCTCCTGATCCTTTCTCTCTATCTGTTTGTCCTCCAGATCACTAATTCTATCTTCTGTCTCAGTTACCCTAGCCTTTAGAGAATTTAGATTTGATTGGAACTCATTGAGAGCATTTTGAACATCATCCCTGGTGGATTTCAGTTCTGCCGTAACATTGTGAACATCATCCCTGGTGGCTTTCCGTTCTGCCCTAATCAATTCTGTTTGGTCATCCATGGCTTTCTCAAACCTAGCTATTGCCTGGATAATTGTTAGTCTGAATTCCTTTTCTCACATATTGTCTATGTCGATAGCCATTAGCTCTGTTGCAGAAGGCCCATCCTCTGTATTTTTCTTCTGTTGGGTATTCCTCCTCCTAGTCATTTTGGTAAGAGATGACTGAACAGATGCAGCTGGACTTATCAATTGTGGTGCAGTCAATGTGCACCCTGGAACACTTCTGTGCAATCAGTATTCCCCACGCAAATGAGAGAAAAAAGAAAAGAAAAAGAAATAGAGAAGAAAAAAATGGGGGAAAAAAGGAAAAAAAGGAGAGAGAGAGAGATAGGAAAAAAAATGGAAGATAAAAGAGAAGGCTCAGCCTAAATGGGCCACAAGGTAAGATTTGTGAAGTATACAAACAAAAACAGACAAACAAAAAGACTGATAAAATTATATGACAAGAGAAAAAAAATATATATATATAAGCAAAAAAAAAAAAAAAAAAGGGACGAACCTCATCAGAAAGAACCCCACGTATAAGATTTATATATTATCAGGACAAACACAAAATCACAAAAACACTGACAGAAGGAAAAATTGGGAGAGTGGTTATAACTTCTCAGTGTGGGTGAGGAAGGTTATTTTGATTCTTCCTGAAGGTATCTTGATGTTTTTGTTAAGGGACTCAACTTTCCTAAGTGACAGGAGGATCAGAAACTGGTTTGCCTATAGGGGTAGCATTGATTGGGGAAAGGGGACTACCTTGAAGTCTAACTCTATATGTATAGTAGAAAATAAAAATTAAAAAAGAATAAACTAGACTAAACTAAGTTAAAATTAAAAAAGAATTAAAATATAGATAAGCAAAAGAAAAACACGGGTGTATGTATCAAAAAGTTCAGGTTAGAAGGTTATTAAAGAATTTGATGTACTAGACATCTCAGTGTGGTGGTAAATAGGTTAAAAATTATCTGTAAAAAAAAGTTGTATTTGTGAAGTAGTGGTGGTTGTTCTCTTGTAGTCTTTCTTTTTTCTTCCTTCCTGGTTGGTTTTCTGGGGGAAGGGCCTGCCACGTGGGTTTTCAGACATTGATGTTCCCTGAGTTAGGTCCTCCCGCTCCCCTCAAGGGGGTGGCCTCTGAGGAAACAGTTTTTTTTCAGGCTTTTGTTCTCTGGGGGTTTTTATGTTCTTTCATCTGCTTTCTCTCGCCTTGACAGCTTTTGATGGTTTTGGAGGTTTAGAGGAGAGCAAACTGCACCCCGACCTCCCTCTCAGAGAGAAGCCTCAGAATGTTTTGCAAGAGCTGCTGGCAGAGTCGGTTCTGAGTCACTGTCCCTGGGGATGCAGGAGCTCCTGGTTGTACCCAAAACCAGGGCAGTGTTGGCTGTCTGGGCAGCTCCAGACCTCCAGAGAGGTTAGGAGCAGAGATCGCACACTGAGATTTTTTCCCGCTTTCCCAGGCTGGGAATGTCTGGTTTTTCCAGATGCCAGAGCTCCAGACTAGCGCCTATGAGCACTTATCCCAAGGGAAGGTGTGGGACATGCGTGTTTCAGGATTGCCGTCTGGCCAGGCTCCCAGCCCCTCATGGGAGCCAGGGCCCACTCGTTCTCAGGCGCGCTGGCATTCAGGTGCACTGGTGGCTCAGGGATGGAGACCTGATTTCTCCACTGCACTCTCTCTGGCTCAGCACCAGGGGAGGCTGTCCTGGGTCCGGGGACTTAGGTCCCTGACCCTAACCGCCCAGGTTCCCATGATTTGCCCCCACGATCCTTTGCTCTTTGTTTTTTGAGTGCTTTCAACTAGACTCCAAGTTAATGCTGGTCCCCAGACACAGGGCACTCTCGTATTGGCGTCTTACTTTCCAATCAGCCACCTCTGGTGGCTCCCTCCCCCTTTTGTTTATCTTCCGATACCAGTTCGATGCTCCCAGTCTGCTTTACCTGCCACTGGCATCTTCTGCTCCTGTAGAGATCCAGACGTGTATAATTCTGATCTCAGGCAGATTTCATGGGTGGTCAGAGTTCTTTGGTAGGTAATCAGCTCACTTTAGGGTACAGGTTGAAACGGTGCCTCCTCCTACTTCCACGCCATCTTGACTCTGTCCTTCCCTTATTTTTTAAAAAAATTTAAAAGATCTTATTTATTTATTTGACCAAGACACACAGAGAGAGGGAACAAGAGTCAGGGAGTGGGAGAGGGAGAAACAGGCTCTCCGTCAAGCAGGGAGCCTGATGCACTAAATCTCAGGACCCTGTGACCACAACCTGAGCCAAAGGCAGATTCCCAACGACTGAGCCACCCAGGCACCCTCTATTTTTCCCTTTTAAATTCTTATTTAAAAAAAAACAATAAAATAAATTCTTATTTTGCTCATTGGTTCTTCAGGGATGGGTTGTTTTATTTTTACTTATGTAAATTTTGTTCTTATCCACCTGTTACTATTTTTTTAATATTGTTTGTTGGAAAAGATGCTTGGTATGATGTCAGTCTTCTTAAATCTGTTAAGACTTGTTTTACATCTTGATGTTTGCTCAATTCTGGAGATCTTTTTTTTGTGGACTTCAGAAGAATGTATATTTTTTCTATTAAATACAATATACCTCATATGTGAGTTGACTTGAAATGTAGTTTAAGACCAATAATCCTTATTCATTTTTTTCTGGTTGATCAATCAATTGATAAAAATGGAGAATTAAATTTTTTTACTATTGTACTGGTATTTGACTCCCTTCAGATTTTTTTTTTAGATTTTATTTATTTATTCAACAGAGAGATAGGGAACACAATGAGAGGGAGTGGGAGAGGGAGAAGCAGGCTTCCTGCTTAGCAGGGAGCCAGATGTGGGCCTCAAGAACAGGACCCTGGGATCATGACTCAAACCAAATGCAGATGCCTAACAACTAAGCCAAACTTCAGATGTTTTAATATTCTTGTACACATTTAGTGTTCCAGTATCAGGTGCATTTAAACTTTCAATTATTTTTTTAAAGATTTTATTTATTTATTTGACAGAGAGAGAGATCACAAGTAGGCAGAGAGGCAGGCAGAGAGAGAGGAGGAAGCAGGCTCCCTGCGGAGCAGAGAGCCCAATGTGGGGCTCGATCCCAGGACCCCGAGATCATGACCCGAGCCGAAGGCAGTGGCTTAATCCACTGAGCCACCCAGGTGCCCCCTAAACTTTCAACTATTAAGCACACTTCATAAATTGAGTGTTTCATCATTATATAATAAACTCTGTATTCTCTAACAACTTCTTTAAACTTTGTGCATGAGATCTCATTATTTATTTTTATTTGTTTTTTTTTCTTTCAAGTTTTTACGTAAACTTCAGTTAGATATTAAGGAGGAAATTTATTGTGATAAACACTGAGTATTATATGTAGTGATCAATCACTAAATTATACACCTAAAACCAATTTCACTAAATATGTCAAATAACTAGAATTTAAATAAAAACTTTAAAAAATAAAAATTAAAAAATAAATTCCACTTAGTTAACATACAGTGTAATATTAGTTTTAGATATAGAATTTAGTGATTCAACACTTACAACACCCAGTAGTCATCCAGACAAGTGTCCTCCTTAATCCCCATCCCCTCTTTAATCCATCCACCTGCTAATACCCCTCTGGTGACCATTAGTTTGTTCTCTATAATTAAGGGTCTGTTTCTTGGTTTTCCTTTCTTTTTTCCTTTTCATTTTTTAAAACATTTTTTAAAGATTTTATTTATTTATTTGACAGACAGAGATCACAGGTAGGCAGAGAGGCAGGCAGAAAGAGAGAGAGGAGGAAGCAGGCTCCCTACCAAGCAGAGAGCCCAATGTGGGACTCAGTCCCAGGACACTGAGACCATGACCTGAGCCAAAGGCAGTGGCTTAACCCACTGAGCCACCCAGGTGCCCATCCTATTCATTTTTTTTTAATTCCACATATGAATGAAATCGTGTGGCATTTGTGTTTCTCAGATATATATATATAGAGAGAGAGAGAGAGATAGATAGATAGATATAGATATAGATAGATAGATAGATATTAATATCTATATATCTATATTTCAATTAGCCAGCATAGAGTGCATCATTAGTTTTTGATGTAGTGTTCAATGATTCATTAGTTGTGTAGAACACCCACTCCTCATCACAATATGTGCCCTCCTTAATATTCATCACCAAGTTAATCCCCTCTCCCTTCTGTTACCCTCAGTTTGGTTCCCAGAATTCAGAGCCTCCCATGGTTTTTATTCCCCACTGATTTCTTCCCATTCAGTTTTTCCTCCCTTATCCTGTGGTCCCCTGTGCTATTTATTATGTTCCACATATGAGTAAAACCATATGATAATTGTCTTTATCTGCTTGACTTATTTCACTACCATGTTCCATCCATGCCCATCCATTCAGTTCCTTCAAATTATAAATGGTGGGTATTCATTCTTACTAATGGCTGAGTAATATTCCATTGTATATATGAACCATATCTTTATCCATTCTTCTGTTGAAGGTCATCTTGGCTCCTTCCACAGTTTGGCTATCACAGAAATTTCTGCTATGAACATTGGGGTAAATGTGCCCTTTCTTTTGAATGTATCTTTGAGGCAAATACTTAGCATTACAATCACTGGATTGTATGGTAGTTCTATTTTTAGCATCTTGAGAGCCCCAATATTGTTTTCCTGTTAGCTGTACCAACTTGCATTCCCACCAACAGTGTAAGAGTATTCCCCTTTCGGGGCGCCTAGGTGGCTCAGTGGTTTAAGATGCTGCCTTCAGTTCAGGTCATGATCTCAGGGTCCTGGGATCGAGTCCCACATCAGGCTCTCTGCTTGGCAGGGAGCCTGCTTCCCTCTCACTCTCTCTGCCTACTTGTGATATCTCTCTGTCAAATAAATAAATAAAAATCTTTAAAAAATAGTATTCCCCTTTCTCCACATCCTTGCCAACATTTGTTTCCTGTCTTGTTAATTTTTGCCATTCTAACTGGTGTGAGGTGGTATCTCACTGTGCTTTTGATTTATATTTCTCTGATAGCTAGTGAAGTTGAAAACATTTCATGTGTCTGTTAGCCTTTTCTTCGTCTTCTTTAGAGAAGTGTCTGTTCATGTCTTATACCCATTTATTGGCTGGATTATTTGATTTTTCTATGATGAGTATTGGCACAAAAAGAGATGCATTGATCAGTGGAACAGAATAGAGAACCCATAAATGGATCAACTAATTTTCAACAAATCAGGAAAGAATATATAATGGGAAAAAATAAACAGTCCCTTAAATAAAATAAAATAATATAATGTGGACTCTGAGAAACAAACTGAGGGTTTTGGAGGGGAGGGTGTGGGGGGTATGCTGAGCCTGGTATTATGGAGGGTATGTATTGCATGAAGCACTGAGTGTGGTGCATAAACAATGAATTCTGGAACACTTATAAGAAATATTTAAAATGAAGTATCAGGTCATCTGAGAAAAATAATAAAATAAAATACGATAAAAAAAAAAAACAGTCTCTTCTCTGCCACAGGCAGAAGAATGAAACTGGACCATTGGCTTACACCATACACAAAGATAAACTCAAAATGAATGAAAGACCTACACGTGAGAGAAGAATCCATCAAAATCCTAGAGAGTACATAGGCAATAACCTCTTTGACATTGGCCACAGTGACTTCTTTCAAGACATGTCTCCAAAGGCAAGGAAACAAAAACAAAGATGAATTTTTCTGACTCCATCAAGATAAAAGCTATTGCACATAAAAGGAAATAGTCAACAAAACTAAAAGGCAACCCACAGAATGGGGGGGAGATATTTACAAATGTCAGTAAAGTGGTGGTATCCAAAAATCTATAGAGAACTTCTCAAACTCATCACCCAGAAAAATAAATAATCCAGGAAATGCTTTTGTTTGTTTGTTTTTTACTTCAATACTCTATTGTGTAATATAAGCACAGAACCTATTTGTCTTTTACCTATTTGTTCGGGTTTTCATTCATTAGTATGGAATATCCTATTTAATCAATTCAGTTCAGCCTATGCAAGCAGTTATGTCTGATGTTAGTGTCCTACAGATAATGTAGATTTGGTTGTTGTTTTTATTTTGATCACTTAACAACAGTCTTTTGATTGGAAAATTTATTACATTTACATGTAAAGAAATTAATGTTATGTGAATACCTACCGTTGCCAGTTTATTAATTGTTTTCTGGCTGTTTGATAGCTCATTTGTTCTTTTATTGCTCCTTTACTGAATTTCTGTGTGATTTTATGCTTTACTATAGTTGTATGCTCTGACACCCTTCACTTTAACCTCTGTGTATTTAGTATAGGATTTTGCTTTGTGATTACCACAAACTTTCTCTAAAATATCTTAGAGTTATAACAGTATATATTTTTTAATATTGAATGTTTTTTCAAGACTATAGTAAAAAGAACATATTTACAAATAGTCCCATAGAGGACTCACAAATATTTTAAATAAAGCGTGTGGAGTTGCACAGTGCCCAAGGAGAAAGCAACTATGTATCTGCAAGATAATGTGAAAGAGAATTTTACCTTTGCAAGTACTTTTACATTATGGAAAATGTCCTTAAATATTTATTTTGTTTTAGAATTCTAAGAGTAGGGGAAAAATAAGGTAACCTGTATAAAGTTCTCAAGAATTCCTGTTTTTCCATTAGATAAAACTGACTTCCTAGATCATAGTAAAAAATGGTTTCAAAATACTTGTACTTTTTTTCAGTTAATTTCCCCCAAAATATTTTTGTTTCTTAGCCTCAAATACTCCTATTCCACTTGGTAACATTTTTCATGTTAAGTATCATACTCGTCCTCTTTAAACATTTAAAATAATTAGGACATTCTGTCATTCATTACTAAAGTTTCCAGTTGACATAGAAGTCAGTTTACAGGGGCACCTGGGTGGCTCAGTGGGCTAAAGCCTCGTGTCTTCAGCTCAGGTTAAAATCAAAATGATAACAGTATATTTTAAGCTGGTAACAACTTCACCTCATTATATGCAAAAGCTATATATATTTGTTCCCCTTCAAAAATTTCATGTTCTAATATTACCATCTACACATTTCATATTTTGTACCCGTTCATAAATTATTAAAATGATTGTTATTTAAATACCTTGTCCTTTATCATTTATCATACAATTAATAGTTATTTACATGCCATTATTACAGTATTAAGGTAATCTGAATTCATCTATATATTTGCATATTCATATGTACTCATGTTACTACTTAGTACCTTTTACTTTTTTATAATTTCAAACGTTCTCTTTTTTAATATGTTTAAATTTTAATTCCAGTTAGTTAACATAGTGTTATATTAGGGTACTTTCATTTTAACTTGAAGAACTCCTTAATATTTCTTGTAAGACACTTGGTGGAGATGACATCTTTCAGTTTTTCATCGTAGAGAAAAGTCTTTATTTCCCCATTATTTCTAATTGACAACATTGATTGGTAATGTATTCTTGTTGGACATTTTTCTCCATTTACCTTTTGGAGTCTGTCATCCCATGATTCCTGGATTGTAAAACTTGTCTCAGAAATGCACTGTATCTTTATGGGGATTTCCTTGTATGTGCAAGCCACTTTTCTCTTGTGTTTTCATTCTTTTTTAATTTTTGAAAATTGATTATCATGTGAGTCGGTGGGGTCTTTTTTTTTTCTTTTAATGTTTTGGGGACCTTCATCATTCATTTATCCAGATATACATATCTTTCCCCCAGTCCTGGGAGTTTTTGGTCATTATATTTTTAAGTGAGCTTTTTTTCCCCTTTTGTATATCTTCTTAATGGATTCCCATAATGCAAACTTTAGCTTTCTTAATGGAGTCCCATAATGCAGAAGGTTTTATTCATTTTCAATTCTTTCTTATTTAAATTCCCTTTGCCTGGATTTATATATGACTTATCTTCTAGTAAGCTGATTTTTCTCTTGAATAACTCGAAGGATATTCTTTTCAACTAAAAGTTCAAGAAATTCTTATACCTTTCTTATATCTTTACTGAATATGGGTAAATATTTAATTTTATTTTATAAGATTATTTTTTTCTAAATCTCACGACATATACCACCTGGATGGGGAATTATTTGAGCTATCATCATAATATGTGTTTGTACTACACTCAGTTTCAGGAAATTTGTTTACATAACAATCTATTCATTACAGTAAAGCTCTTCAAAGTCCAGCTAATATATTATGCATTTTATACCAAAATATAAGTAAACTAACACCTACTTGATGGCATTTCCTTTTGTATCTTTCACTGTTAGTATGTGCAATTTTTAATTTTATTTCATTGATTTATTTCACTCATTAGAACCATTTCTTTGCTCTATATAAGAAAATATGACTGGATGGTTGAGAACTTTCAAGATACTATTTAGTAAAAGCATATTTTTACCAAGGGTGATATAACCAATACCTGGGAAAGTTCCAGACAAACTGACTTTCTCCCGTAAAGGTTCAATATGTGATTGGATATATAAGAAAATTCATTATGCTACTTTGTTACCAACAGCTCATTGTGTCAATATGTCTCTTTTACGACTGTGAAGGACAGACTAAATAAGTCAATTCCAACAAGAATGTCAGCACTTAACAGAGTGGACAGCCCAGATATGGACCCTCAACTCTATGGTCAAATAACCTTTGACAAAACAGGAAAAAATATACAATGGAAAAAAGACAGTCTCTTCAATAAATGGTGCTGGGAAAACTGGACAGCGATATGCAGAAGAATCAAACTCGACCATTCTCTTACATCGTACACAAAGATAAACTCGAAATGGATAAAAGACCTCAACGTGAGACAGGAATTGGTCAGAATCCTAGAGGAGAACATAGGCAGTAACCTCTTAGATATCAGCCACAGCAGCTTCTTTCAAGATATGTCTCCAAAGGCCAAGGAAACAAAAGCGAAAATGAACTTTTGGGACTTCATCAAGATCAAAACCTTCCGCACAGCAAAGGAAACAGTCAACAAAACAAAGAGGCAACCCACGGAATGGGAGAAGATATTTGCAAATGACAGTACAGGCAAAAGGTTGATATCCAGGATCTATAAAGAACTTCTCAAACTCAACACACACAAAACAGATAATCATATCAAAAATGGGCAGAAGATATGAACAGACACTTCTCCAATGAAGACATACAAATGGCTATCAGACACATGAAAAAGTGTTCATCATCACTAGCCATCAGGGAGATTCAAATTAAAACCACATTGAGATACCACCTGACACCAGTTAGAATGGCCAAAATTAGCAAGACAGGAAACAACGTGTGTTGGAGAGGATGTGGAGAAAGGGGAACCTTGTTACACTGTTGGTGGGAATGCAAGTTAGTGCAGCCACTTTGGAGAACAGTGTGGAGATTCCTGAAGAAATTAAGAATAGAGCTTCCCTATGACCCTGAAATTGCATTGCTGGGTATTTACCCCAAAGATACAGACATAGTGAAAAGAAGGGCCATCTATACCCCAATGTTTATTGCAGCAATGGCTACGGTCGCCAAACTGTGGAAAGAACCAAGATGCCCTTCAATGGATGAATGGATAAGGAAGATGTGGTCCATATACACAATGGAGTATTATGCCTCCATCAGAAAGGATGAATACCCAACTTTTGTAGCAAATGGACGGGATTGGAAGAGATTATGCTGAGCGAAATAAGTCAAGCAGAGAGAGTCAAGTAAAATATGGTCTCACTTATTTGTGGAGCATAACAAATAACATGGAGGACATGGGGAGATGGAGAGGAGAGGGAGTTGAGGGAAACTGGAAGGGAAGATGAACCATGAGAGACTATGGACTCTGAAAAACAACCAGAGGTTTTTGAAGGGGCGGGGGGGTGGGAGGTTGAGGAACCAGATGGTGGATAATAGGGAGGGCACGTACTGCATGGAGCACTGGGTGGGATGCTAAAACAATGAACACTGTTATGCTGTACATAAGCAAATAAAAAAATAAGTTAAAAAAAAAAAAAGAATGGCAGCACTTCCCTTTGGAATATTTCAGTGTTCAAGCCACTGGGAGATGGGCGACAAATATAAAATCATCACCATCTTCATCCTGTTTGTTCTTACATACAACTATATTTGCTAAAGTCAAGAAAGCAAGAAGCAAAGTGTCTTCAGGAAAGAAGTGTCACAATATTTGAAAATCATTGCTAGCGTTGTTGACCTAGAATTATGGTCAGTAATACTTCCATGAACAACTACACACAAAACCTGATGAATTTTTCCATCTTCTACAGAAAGGATACTTTAGTGAGTTTTATTTTCTTTTATTCTGGTTGTTCATTTTAATCTCAGTCATAAAATAAGCCTACCAAATAAGCCTACCAAAAACTTTCTTAAATTTTCTTATAATACAAGTTTCTTGTATTATATATATGTATATATATGTATATACGTATAAATATATACATACATATATACATATATATGTACATATACATATACATATAAGTGTATAACATAGATATACGATTATACATATATATATACACATATATGTGTAAGATAATATATATATGTTATTATATATTATGTTATATATATGTTATATATATTATATATGTATATATGTATATATACATATATGTATATATACATATATATACATGTATATACATATACATATATGCATATATACATGTTATATATATACGTATATATATACATATATATAACATATATATGTATATATACGTATATATACATGTATATATATAACATATATATGTATATATGTATATATATACATATATACATATATACATATATATACATATATATACATATATACATATATATACGTATATATATATGCATATATATATAACATATATATGTATACACATATATATACGTATATATATAACATATATATATGTATATGTATATATACATATATGTATATATGTATATATACATATATACGTATATATATGTTATATATTATATATATAACATATATATGTATATATATATAACATATATATATACGTATATATATGTATATATATATATATAATCTTACACATATATATGTATATATATATATGTATAATCGTATATCTATGTTATACACTTATACATTATACAATTATGTATCGCAGGTCATATATACAGAGAGAGAGATGGAGAAAGTATAAGAAAACATATTTTAATTCTATATATTTGAACCCATAGAATAATTATTGAGTATAATTCAGCTATAACTTTCTTCTCCATTCTGTTACATTTAATAACTTAAGTAGATATAATTTTGAAATGATTGGTTTCAAGTGTTTTTTTTCCAATAAGGAATGAGAGAAAACACATTGCATTCCAAACAGTTGGTTATAATAGTTATATATTTGTTTGCTTTTTAGTTATATACACTATTCAAAGTATAAAAACAGAATACATATATGGAAAGTATAAGAACACTGAGACAAACAAGGAAATGAAAACATCAACACTATTACAAAACTTAAATAGAAGAGTATTTTTTAAAAAACTTTTAACTGAAGAACATGACAAGCACCAGCATCAAATGATTGGTGCTTACTACTGCTTAAACCTGACTTGTAAAAGAGCAGAGGTCAGCCAATTTCAGAAATTTACACTGAAACTCTTCAAGAAACTTTTTTAAACAACTGAATTTTCTTTATCCACTTACACTGTTTTACTAATTGAAATCTTAATTTAATAATTGTTAATTTTTGAGCCAGAGAAGTCACAGATAGTGACTGACAGACAAGGGTTGAACTACAGCACTAGAAAATAGTAGTGCAAGAAACACATTGAAGTAAGACTAGATGAACAGATAGTAAATAAATATAAGTTAGATGATATATGAATATATATATACATAAATAAATATGTTTTTTATATTCATATATATGTATATGTGTATCTATACTGAATATATACCTATTTAATGTCTTTTCTGATAAAGTGCTGGCAGATTTTAAATCAAGTAGAACAGTATACAGAATTTTTTTACTTAGCATATTTTATTTAGACAAAATATTTGGAAAAATCCATGTGTAAGTATCATGTCTATCAGAGAATTAGAAACTGGATATCAGTAGTTAAAATACAAGGGAGGGAAATATAGAATTGTAAGCAGAAATTTGGCCTATTTTCTATTTGTAATTATTTAGCACTGTACTAAAGTAAAACCTGATAAACAAATATATGTGTGTATCTCATAATTCATGAGAATTATCTCATAATTGTGAATCTCGTAATTCGTGCATATGCTTGCATAACATTATAACACTTCGACACACAAAGAGAAATATAACTTGATGAAAATATGGATTAATTGATGAGGACAATGCATTTAAAAACTACTTTTGACATTTCTTCATACACATAAATGTGACAAGAATTAATTAATATTATAAGAATTTGGCACAGTTTTTTTTCAGCTTTACTGAGAAAAAGTAACTATACCCTGAATTTCTGACAAATTTAACCATATCTTTTCTTTTTTTTTTTAATGCAGAATGTTTTATCAATAATGAGCAATGTCTCGGTATTGACAGAATTTCTTATCTTAGGATTTTCTGCCCCATGGAGTCTTCAGCTATTACAATCTGTGCTTTTTACAGTAAAGTACCTGTTAGCCCAGGTGGGCAATAGCCTCATCTACCATAACATCCTTGGACCCATGCCTGCACACAGCAATGTAATTCTTTTTAAGGAATTTGTCTCAGTTTGATCTTTGTCTCATTTCAGCTGTTGTACCCAGAATTGTTGTCAATTCCTTGACACACAGTAATTCTATCTCATTTTTTGGCTGTGTCACCCAGGTCTTCCTTGTGCCCTTTTCACCAGAGGCAGAGTTGTTCCTCCATACAGTGATGTCTATTGACTGCTATGCTGCTATTTGCCATCCCCTGCACTATGAAGCCATACACATGTGTGTAGATGGTGGCTCTGAACTGCCTCAGTGGTGGCTTGATATCTGTTATACATACAGCAGGAACATTAAGTTTATCTTACTGTGGAATCGGTTCTTCTGTGATAATTCCCCAGTTGATAGCTATTACTTGCTCAGAGAATATTAGTGCAGAAATTGTACTCATTCTTGTTAATGCAGTCCTGGATTTCTATTGCTTTATTTGCATCACAGTCTCATACTTCTATATATTCACCATTGTCAGAAAGATACCACGTGGGGTGACAAGATGGTGGGGAAGTAGGAAGAGACTCCGTTTCAACCTGTACCCTAAAGTGAGCTGATTACCTACCAAAGAACTCCAATCGCCCATGAAATCAGCCTGAGATCAGAATTATACACGTCTGAATCTCCATGGGGGCAGAGGACAACAGTGAGCGGGTAAAGCAGAGTGGGAACATTGGGTTGGTTTCAGAAGATAAACAAAAGGGGGAAGAAGCCACCAGAGGTGACAGATTGGAAAGTAATACCCCAATATGAGAGTGCCCTGTGACTGGGGACCAACATTAACTTGGAGTCTGGTTGAAAGGACTCAAAAAAAGGAGCAAAGAATCGTGGGGGGAAGTGGGGTGGTTAGGGAAAGGGGCTTAAGTCCCCAGATCCAGGACAGCCTCCCCTGGCACTCAGTCAGAGAAAGTGTGGCAGAGAAACCAGGCTTTGGTCACTGAGCCGCCAGCACACTTGAGAACACGTGGGGTCAGGCTCCTATGAGGGGCTGGGAACCTTGCCAGATGGCAGAACCTGAGACATTCATGCCCCACACCCTCCCCCAGGAGAGGTGCAGAACAGCCCGGCACTCTTAGACCCAGTGTGCCACCCGATGCTCTCGGACATGAAAGACCAGAAACTCCCAACCCCGGGCCAGTGGGAAAATCTCAGTGTGCAATAGCTGCTTGGAACCTCTTTGGCGGTCTGGAGCTGCCTAGCCAGCTGCCACCACCGTGGTTTGGGGTACAAGGAGGAGATCCTACATCTCCAGGGACCATGACTCAGAACCTACTCTGCCAGCAGCTCTGCAGAGCATTCTGAGACTTCTCTCTGAGAGGGAGATCGGGGTACAGTTTGCTCTCCTCTAAACCTCCAAAAACCATCAAAAGCTGTCAAGGCAAGAGAAAACAGATGAAAGAACATAAAAACCTCCAGAGAACAAAAGTCTGAAAAACCAGTTTCCTCAGAGCCCACCCCCTTGAGGGGGGATGGAGGACTTAACTCAGGGAACATCATTGACTGAAAACCACGTGGCAGGCCCCTTCCCCAGAAAACCAACCAGGAACAAGAAAAAAAAAAAAAGGATGACAAGAGAACAACCACCACTACTTCATAGATGCAACTTTTATTTTTAACTCATTCCCACTATTCTGGTTTACCACGGCCCACACGACAAATCAACGAGGAAGTGCGAGGGTAAGAGGATGGTGAAAAGAAGTTAAAGAGACAAAGAGATGGGGGCAGGAGGAGCATAGGGGATGATTTCCACCAATGCCAAGTTTTTTCAAGGCAGCAAGGTTATTATATAGCCAACAATAATTATTTTTAACTGATTACAAAAGAATTTACTACGTGCACAAAAAGCCTTCCAGACGTCCCCATTATCTACTTCTCACGGTCTAAATGCAGACTCTCCAAGGCCAGTGGTCTCTGTCTTCAGATAATTCCTTAACCAGCTGCACTGACTCCAAAGTAACTCAAAACATTCAAGAAGTAACAACAAACCTGAGAGTGATTCATAAGCTGTGCTGGAACAGCAAGGACCAGTTATGAATTTATGACCTCAACCAAATTGCTCTCATCTAAAAAGTAAACATGTGGGAAATCACGTAGGCGAGCACACAACACATAGCACAGACCCTTTCTCAGTGCTACTCAACTTTTCCATCCTAAACCTTTTGTTCGGCTATTTGGACCTTAAAGGAGACACAAGTCAGGGCCTGGTTTGGTCCTCGTCTCAAGCCTTATCGCAGCCTCCCACATCTCCCCCTTCCTTTTTAAATAAGTTAAGCAAATGTATTTGTGCTTGGCCACAAAATCGTTGTTGTCCCGCACGAACCTGTACAATGCACCATATTAACACAAGAGGAAGTCACATACCGAGAAGTCCAGTAAACAGCTAGAATGAATGTTTTAACAAGTTACCAGGGTTAAACCCGTGGAGACTATCTAGAATGTGTGCAAACATTTCAGCAGGGTTAACTACATCTAGTTGAGACTGACTGATGCTTGATATATCTTTTTGCAGTTCCACTAAATCAAGGCTAACATTAGTATGATAAAGAATTAGTTAACACACAATTGTTACAATGGATGTTATACAATAGGTGTCCCCCCGGAAAGTAGGTGAGAACTATTTTTCCTGAACCCACTACCAGTAAAAAAGGTCTAGGAACACAGGCCCGTAAGGTTAGGTTGAAGTATTTTGTGGCAGTATAACTGCTCTTGCTATTTGCACCCCAATTGGTCCCAGGGCAATAACTAGCTTCCAAAGTTCTGCATGAAACATCCCTTTGGCTATAGAGAAGATCCCACCAAGGATAGTCACATTATGTATCAGCAGGCCGGGAGGGTAAGCAACATATAGCAGAGGTTCTTCTCTATCCCTTCTTGACCAATCGGTGATGGAGAAATCAGGGATGCCATGAGGAGAGATGATCAAGAGCTTTTCTTGTAGACATTCTGTCCAAATGGCGCCTGGATTAAAATGGAAGCATGGGTTAGGCATATATGCCCAACAGGCTATGGCCTCACTATGGGGGAGGCCAATCATGGTTAATAATGTTAATAATATAGTGATCAATGCTTCATTGGGTTGTATCTGATTCACTCTCTCTAGGGCCTGATTCAGGAGATCTCTTATTAAGCTCTGACTGTAATGGGGAAGGCATCTTCTTCTCCATCTGTTCTGGCCCTTCCACTGCTGTGCGACCTATATCAAAACATTTAAAACATAAAGAGTTAAAATTAAATGCATATGAGGTGAATATTTCATTGTTCCCTGTAGTATCTCCCCCTCTTAATTTTTTGATATAGGATTTTAGGACTCTATTAGCTCTTTCTGTAATGGCTTGTCCTTGAGAATTATAAGGAATATTCATCGAATGCTTAATTTGAAAGGTTTGGCAAAATATTTGAAAAACCTTGGTAAAATAACTCATGTTTCCAATAGTGTCCTGTTACAAGAAGAGATTCTTATTGAATTTATACAAATAACTGATTGCCATGGAAGAAAGAATACTTACTGAGACCTTTTGATTTTCAGAGGGTTCAGACAGAAAAAAAAGTTGAATCCTTTGATTTGTTGGCAAATAAAAATTTTACATTTCTGTAAGTCACAGACATCTTAAGAAAAAATATCCCTAGTATGGAAGAGCAAACATTAGAGAACCAGCAATGTTTAAAATAAGACAAAACATTAAGAGACACAACATTACAATCTTTTAGTTTATTTAGTCCCATGTTACTAAATCTGGTTTAGTCCGAATGCATCTTTAGTTAGTTCTGGAAATTCTTACCCATTTCAGTTTTAGGATGTTAACATAACAAAGACCTGTATCTGTCCTGAGAGTCCTTTATATGAATCTTCTTTAAAGTGGATTCATTTTACATAATTAAAACAATTACAAATGACAAAAACTCAGAATAGATATGGCTAAATTACTAGGTAATGATCTTATCAAAACATTAAAACTTTAGGAAATGTATAGAACACTTAGAGTATTTACAGTACTTACCCAAATATAACTCAGGGTTTATTATTGGTTTAGCAGTACTTACTGAGTAACTTAGTATACCAAGGAAAAGTCTTATGAGTTAAAGAGATCTTGTTTACAATTTAAGTCTTGTCAACATTTGCTAAAATCTTATAAAGTTTTAAAACACATGCCTAAATATAATTAAGGATGTTAAACACCTGATAAAACAAAACACAGAAACTGTATTTTCTGGGCAGGCAAAGAGAAAACCATAACAGATCAATTAACCTAAGAAAACTTTGCCCTTTTAAACAGAGAGAAAACCAGTTTTTTATATCAGTGTCTTTTTATTTTTAAGCATGCAGTCTTAAGATAGTGGGTTTATTAGATTTCCCTCCTATCGTGAATGATGTCACAGAAAAAGGGAGGGGGATCTTTTAGATGCAGTGCTGCTCGCGTCCCTCGTGGGAACTTAGGAGCTTCTTAGCTAAGGTCTGTCCGTATAAGCCCTGGACCGGGCTACTCCGTGGAGTAGATGACCGTTATGCCATATGATGCCCGGTGAGACTCAGGGTACAGCCCACTCAGACTCTGTAGCCGAAGTGGTGGAGTCATACAGACACATTCACACAGTCAGGCACTCTTCAGATTCAGACAGGTTGGACATCATCCTTTCCTGGGTATCCCTGGCTAATGGGAGGTGATCAGTCAGTCTCTCATTTTATTCTATATGAGTAAGAGTGAGTTTCTATGATTGCAGGCAATGGGGGATGGTAACGGGGTGTTTTCACAGTCCCTCAAGGTTGGACCTCTTTCCCAATTGCTCAAGGCCAAATGGTCCTTTCACTTGGAAGTATAATCTATGCGGAGGTATGCCAGGAGAGTTCTAAATCACCCTGGGGTCTGTTTTTTTCTTTTTTTTTTTTTCTTAGTCCGTCCTGACCATATCTAAAATTCCTTTTCTGAAGATTTCCCTTTACAAACCTTTTACAACTTTCCTTTGTATTCAGGTTTTGTCCCAAGCCATTTCCTTCCAAACAACCATCTCATTTAGGACAAAATTATTTTCTTTTACTTTTAATAAAATGTATTCCCATTCCTTAAATCTTTCTTACATATCTCCTACTTTCCTACATACAGAGTTGCTTTATTTCCACCAGTCTTAGTTACACTAAGCAGAATTTTGTACTCTTAGAAACACCTTAATCTCTAGTGAAGACTAAGTATTAACCAATTGCAAACTGTTACATCAGAATTCTTTAGATGGCAAATTATGATTAGTTAAGCACAAAACATGCTCACTAACAGATTTAAGTACTCTTAATTTCTTTGCTATAAGAAGTTAAAAGCACAAACCAATGTTCAGTAATCAATGCTTTAGCACTTTGTCTGGTTTGGTTAAGACCTAGATGTCTAACAAATTTAATTTTATTTGTTATTCAAGCAAAATTTTAAACTTTTAGGTTACCAAAGACTTTGAAAGCTACTTTAACAATTACCCATAAAAACTTTGAGACAGACAATTAACCATCAGTTTAGTAATTTCTTTGTTAACAAATTTTAACCAATAACATGAGCTTATTTGACCTTCAGTAAACTTTGAAGTTTTACATTTACTGCTGATAACTTAAAAGACATGTCTATCTTAATTAAACCACCAAACTTAACTCAGGGTTAGGCAGTCCAAGTCAGGCCAGAGAAAGCAGGGAACTTCCCTGAAAGAGGTTTCAGCAGCTGCTTGGGAATATTCCCTAAAGTCTCTGTCTTGGGTTAGACCAATCCCAGTTGGCTCCAGTTACAGCCATTGGCTCCCCTATATTCTCGGTTTTCTTGGGCAAATCGTCAATCTCATCTGGAGGTTCCTGGGAAGCTATAGAAACCAGCTCAAAAGAGTGTTGTGGATCTAATGCCTCACGAATATTATCCCGGACCTGCATAGTATCAGGGGGAAAAGCAGTGGGGCCGCATATTTTGATCTTGTTCTTTATTTCTTACCATGCATCCAAACTCACTGTTCCTTCTTTGGGGAACCATGGGCATAATTCTGAAACTGTACCAAAAAATTGCTGCAAGGCCTTCTTAGAGACCTTGGACCCTTTCTACTTCAAAAGGGCCTGCAGGGCAGTGAAAAAAAGATCCTGTTCTAAAGACCTAAAGTGCCCCATTATATACTCCTGCTGTCGCCCATGCCATCCAGTTGCCTCTTACCTGAATGACGGTAACTACTTATCTGTGTATGCACAGCAATCCCTTGATCTGTGCTCGCAGTCCCTGTTCAGGAACAACTTGCCACGGCCTGCGTGACAAATCGACCAGGAAGTGCGAGGGTAAGAGGATGGGTGAAAAGAAATTAAAGCGACAAAGAGATGGGGGCAGGAGGAGCATAGGGGATGATTTCCACCAATGCCAAGTTTATTCAAGGCAGCAAGGTTATTATATAGCCAACAATAATTATTTTTAACTGATTACAAAAGAATTTACTACATGCACAAAAAACCCTCCAGATGTCACCATTAACCACTTCTCACGGTCTAAATGCAGACTCCCCAAGGCCAGAGGTCTCTGTCTTCAGATAATTCCTTAACCAGCTGCACTGACTCCAAAGTAACTCAAAACATTCAAGAAGTAACAACAAACCTGAGAGTGATTCATAAGCTGTGCTGGAACAGCAAGGACCAGTTATGAATTTATGACCCCAACCAAATTGCTCTCATCTAACAGGTAAACGTGTGAGAAATCCTGTAGGTGAGCCCACAACACATAGCACAGACCCTTTCTCAGTGCTACTCAACTTTTCCATCCTAAACCTTTAGTTCGGCTATTTGGACTTTAAAGGAGACCCAAGTCAGGGCCTGGTTTGGTCCTCGTCTCAAGCCTTATCACGGCCTCCCACACTGGTTCACTTTTTTAATATATATAGATAATTTTTTAACCTATATGCCATCACAGTGAGATGTCCAGTACATCAAATTCCATAAAAACCTTCTAACCTGAACTTTTTGATATGTACACCCATGTTTTTCTTTTGATTTTCTATTTTTTTAAATTTTTAAAATTTTAGTTTAGTTTGTTATTTTTTATATTTTTATTTTCTAATATTAATATAGAGTTAAACTTTAAGGTAACCCACTTCCCAATGAATGCTACCCCTATAGGTAAACCAATTTTGAATCCCTCTTTGTCGTAGGAAAGTTGAGTCCTTTAACAAAGATATCAAGATACATCCAAGAAGAATCAAAATAACCTTCCCCTCCCACACTGAGAATTTATAACCACTCTCCCAACTGTTTCTTCAACCAGTGTTTCTGTGTATTTGTGTTTGTCCTGATAGTATATAAATCTTATACTTGGGGT
Source organism: Meles meles (assembly GCF_922984935.1). Taxonomy (NCBI): domain Eukaryota; kingdom Metazoa; phylum Chordata; class Mammalia; order Carnivora; family Mustelidae; genus Meles; species Meles meles. The sequence goes on along the minus strand of NW_025721175.1, from coordinate 310,251 downwards.
TCTTTTTGACAAGGTTCTTCCTTTTTTTTTGCATTTACAAATATATTTTTTCTCTTGTCATATAATTTTATCAGTCTTATTGTTTGTCTGCTTTTGTTTGTATACTTCATAAATCTTACCTTGGGGCCCATTTGGGCTGAGACTTTTCTTTTATCTTCCCTTTTATTCCTCTCTCTCTCTCTCTCTCTCTCCCTCTTTTTCCATTCTTTTTCTTTCCTTTTTTCTCTCATTTGGGTGGGGAATCCTGATTCCTCAGAAGCATTCCAGGGTGCACCTTGAATGCACCACAGTTGATACATCCAGCTACATCGGTTCAGTCATCTCTTACCAAAATGACTAGGGGGAGGAATGCCCAACAGAAGAAAAATACAGAGGATGGGCCTTCTGCAACAGAGCTAATGGCTATCGACATAGACAATATGTCAGAAACGGGATGCAGGCTAACAATTATCCAGGCAATAGCTAGGTTGGAGAAAGCCATGGATGACCAAACGGAATTGATTAGGGCTGAACTGAAAGTCACCAGGGATGATGTTCACAATGTTAGGAAGAACTGAAAGCCACCAGGGATGATGTTCACAAAGCTCTCAATGAGTTCCAATCTAATCTAAATTCTCTAAATCTAGGGTAACTGAGACAGAATATAGAATTAGTGATCTGGAAGACAAACAGATAGAGAGAAAGGATCAAACTGCTTAGAAGCCTAGAAAACAGAATCAGGGAAATAAATGATGCCATGAAAAGTTCCATCGTCAGAATTATTGGAAACCCTGAAGGTGAGGAGAAAAAAAGAAGTCTAGAAGATATAGTGGAACTAGTTGTCTATGAAAATTTTCCCAATCTCATGAATGGAACCAGTGTTCATGTACTAGAGGCAGAATGGTCTCCCCCTAAGATTACAGATTCTAAAAAAAAATCAAGGCACCTGAGAGGAAAATTGAAAAATCAGAATTGTAGGTACAATCTCTTGAAATCCACTAGGACAAAGAGGCTCCTTACCTACAGAGGAGAGCCCATCAGAATAACATGAGACCTGTTCACAGGGACCTGGCAAGCCAGAAAGGGCTGACAAGATATATTCAGGGTACTAAATGAGAAGAACATGCAGCCAAGAATAATTTATCCAGCAAGACTGTCATTCAAAATGGATGGAGAGATAAAGAGTTTCGAAGACTGGCAAGGCTTAAAAGACTATGCAACCACCAAGCCAACACTGCAAGAAATTTTAAGTGGGGTTCTATAAAAGAGACAAAATCCTAAAAATATCATTGAACAGAAATATAGAGACAAAATACAGAAAGAAAGACTTCAAAGGTAACAAGATGTCAATAAAAATGTATCAATCAATAATCACCCTCAATGTGAATGGCCTAAATATGCCCATAAAATGACAAAGGGTTGCAGATTAGATAAAGCAACAGGAACCATCCATATGTTGTCTACAAGAGACCCATTTGGAACCTAAAGATACAACTACACTGAAAGTGAAGGTATGGAGAAGATTCTTTCATGCCAATGGGCCTCAAACGAAGGCCAGAGTAGTGATTCTCATATCAGATAAACTAGATTTTAAACTAAAGACTCTAGTCAGAGATACAGATAGACCCTACATAATTCTTTTTTTTAAAGATTTTTATTTATTTATTTGACAGAGAGAGACATGACAAGTAGGCAGAGAGGCAGGCAGAGAGAGAGGAGGAAGCAGGTTCCCTGCAGAGCAGAGAGCCCGGTGCGGGGCTCGATCCCAGGACCCTGAGATCACGACCTGAGCCGAAGGCAGCGGCTTAATCCACTGAGCCACCCAGGTGCCCGGACACTACATAATTCTTAAAGGGACTATCCACCAAGATGATCTAACAATTGTAAATATCTATGCCCCCAATATGTGAGCAGCAAATTACATAAGAAAACTATTGATCACATAAAGAGCCATATTGACATGAATACATTAATAGTAGGAGATCTTAACATGCCTCTCTCAGTAATAGACAGATCATCCAAACAGAAAATCAATAAAGAAACAAAAGCATTGAATGACACATTGGACCATATGGACCTCATAGATATATACAGAACATTCCATCCTAAAACAAAAGAAAATTCATTCTTCTCAAGTGCACATAGAACCTTCTCCAGAATAGACCAAATACTCAGTCACAAAGCAGGACTCAGCCAATACCAAAAGACTGACATTATTCCCTGCATATTCTCAGATCACAATGCTTTGAAACTGGAACTCAGTCACAAGGAAAAGTTTGGAAGGAACTCAAACACCTGGACGCTAAAGAGCACCTTGCTTAAGATTGCTTGGATCAACCAGGAGATCAAAGAAGAACTTAAACAATTCTTGGAAACCAATGAAAATGAAGACACTTCAGTCCAAAACCTATGTGATACAGTAAAGTTGTACCTAAGGTGGAAATACATAGCCATCCAAGCCTCCCTCAAAAAAACTGAAAAATCCAGAACACACCAGCTGTCCCTACACCTTAAGGAACTGGAGAATCAACAACAAATCAAAGCAACTCCACACGCAAGAAGGGACATAATCAAGATTAGAGCAGAGATCAATGAGGTAGAAACCAGAGATACAGTAGATGTATCAATGAAATTAGAAGCTGAATCATTTGAAATTGATTCAAATCAATTTGAAAGAATCAATAAGATTGATAAACCATTGGTCACACTAATCCAAAAGAAAAGAGAGAAAGCCCAAATTAATAAAATTATGAATGAAAAGGGAGAGATCACAACTAACAGCAAGGAAGTAGAAACAATCATCAGAAGTTATTATCAACAGTTATATGCCAAAACACTAAGCAACCTAGATGAAATGGATGCATTCCTGGAAAACTATAAACTGCCAAATTTGAACCAGGAAGAAATTGACAACTTGAATAGACTGATATCTCCTAAAGAGATTGAAGCAGTGATCAAAAACCTCCCAAGAAACAAGAGGCCAGGACCTGACGTATTCCCTGGGGAATTCTAACAAACTTTCAAAGAAGAAATAACTCCTATTCTCCTGAAGCTGTTTCAAAAAATTGAAGCAGAAGGAGAATTCCCAGCCTCTTTTTATGAAGCCAGCATTACCCGGATCCCCAAACCAGGCAAAGACCCTACCAAAAAGGAAAATTTCAGACCAATATCACTGATGAATATGGATGCAAAGATTCTCAACAAGATCCTAGCAAACAGTATCCAATAGCACATTAAAAAGATTATCCACCATGACCAGGTGGGATTCATCCATGTGTTACAAGGATGGTTCAACATTCGGAAATTAATCAGTGTGATAGAAGAAATCAATAAGAGAAGAAAGAAGAACCACATGGTCCTCTCAATTGATGCAGAAAAGTCATTTGACAAAATCCAGCATCTTTTCCTGATTAAAACACTTCAAAGTATAGGGATAGAGGGAACATTCCTGAACTTCATAGAATCTGTCTATGAAAGACCCACAGCAAATATCATCCTCAATGGGAAGAAACATGCAGCCTTCCCATTGAGCTCAGGAATATGTCAAGGATGCCCACTCTCACCACTCTTGTTCAACATAGTATTAGAAGTCTTAGCAATGGCAATCAGACAACAAATAGAAATAAAAGGTATCCAAATTGGCAATGAAGAATTCAAACTCTCTCTCTTCGCAGATGATATGATTATTTATATGGAAATTCCAAAAGACTCCACCCCCAAACTACTAGAACTCATACAGCAATTCAATTAACGTGGCAGGATACAAAGTCAATATACAGAAATCAGTGGATTTCTTATACACTAACAATGAAAATACAGAAAGGGAAATTAGAGAATTAATTCCACTTACTATAGCACCAAGAACCATTAGATACCTGGGAATAAACCTAACCAAAGTGGTAAAGGATCTGTACTCGAGGAATGACAGAACACTCATGAAAGAAATTGAAGAAGACACAAAAAGATGGAAGACCATTCCATGCTCTTGTTTGGAGGAATAAACATTGTTAAAATGTTTATACTGCCTGGGGCAATCTATACTTTTAATGCCATTCCTATCAAAATTCCACCAGTAATTTTCAAATAGCTGAAGCACATAATCCTAAAATTTGTAAGGAATCAGAAGAAACCCCGAATTGCTAAGGAAATTTTGAAAAACAAAAATAAAACTGGAGACATCACGTTACCTGATTTCAAGTTTTACTACAAAGCTATGATCACCAAGACAGCATGGTACTGGCATAAAAATAGACACATAGACCAGGGGAACAGAGTAGAGAGCCCAGATATGGACCGTCATCTCTATGGTCAAATAATCTTCAACAAAGTAGGAAAAATATTCAATGGAAAAAAGACAGTCTCTTCATTAAATGGTGCTGGGAAAACTGGACTGCTATATGTAGTAGAATGAAACTTGACCATTCTCTTACACCGTAAACAAAGTAAACTTGAAATGGATAAAAGACTTCAATGTACTACAGGAATCCATCAGAATCCTAGTGTAGAATACAGGCAGTAACCTCTTCGATATCAGCCACAGCAACTTCTTTCAAGATATGTCTCCAAAGGCAAAGGAAACAAAAGTGAAAATAAACTTTTGGGAACTTCTGCACAGCAAAGGAAACAAATAAATAAATAAAATATTTTTTAAAATGTGCATATTCTTAAATTTGTACCTGTTTTCTGGTAATCTGTTTTAATTTCTGTTTATTGAGTTAGCCTATACATCCTGGTTCTGCATACTTGGCTAGAGGGTCATAAAAATTCCCTCCTTCAATAAGAATGTGGATTCCCCAGTGTCCTGGTTTATGATCCAGAGAGGAAGCATGTCTCACATTACTGAAAATGTTTCCCAGAAGCTGAGCCTGCGTTTTCTGAATCTCCTTAATGTTGCACTATTCTTCCTTGCTTCTGCTACATTACACCATTTGCTGTTCATTTTTTTCTGAATATTAATTGATATATTCTTGCAATTCTTTGCTATTATGTAAATTCACAAAACTGGAACATAGGTAAATAGAACATTATTGTTATTTCAAAATATGCTTACCAATATCACTGAACACTAAAATAAGAGAACAGCTGTGCCTGGGATATTTATTTCTCCATGGATAACACTTCTACACCTACATAAAATTTTCTATTTACTACATACATGCAATTACACTCTTTCAACATTTCTGGGTAGTATAACATATGGAAAGTGAAGAAGTTATTAATGTTTTAAATTCTAATTGCAGAAGTAATTATCTCTTCCCCACACCACCTCATCTCCTGAAACTCTGTTTGTTACCTATAGTTAAGAGTCTCTTAGGATTTGTGTTCTTCTCTGTTTTCATCTTATTTTATTTTTCCTTCCCTTTCAATAAGTTCATTCATTTTTTCCACATATAAGTAAAATCATATGATATTTGTCTTTCTCTGACTGAGTTATTTTACTTAGCATACTACCCTCTAATTCCATTTTTATTGTTGCAAATGGCAAGTTTTCATTCATTTTGATGGCTGAAAAATACTCCATTTTAAATGTATGCCACATCTTCTTTACCCATTCATCAGTTGATGGACATCAGGTCTCTTTCCATAATTTAGCTATTGTGGGTAGTACTGCTATAAGCATTGGGGAGCATATTCCCATTCAAATTACTATTTTTGTATACTTTGGATAGATATCTGGTAGTGCAATTACTGGGTTCAAGGGTAGCTCTATTTTTAACTTCTTGAGGAAACTCCTATTGTTTTCCAGACTGGCTAAACCAGTTTGCACTCCCACCCAGAGTCTGAGAGGGTTCCCTTTATCCACTACCTCCCCAACATCTGTAGGCATCCAACTCTTATTTTTGTTTCAGTTCATAATATCAGGGTAGAGATCTGGGCCCACATAAGACTCCATGGATCCTACTTGAGATTCTTTCTCCTTCTGCTCCTCATAACCTTTTCTCTGTTGATAATAGATAAATAACCAAATAATAAAAATATATTTTCTTTATAATTTTCTATAATTATCTAGCTCATAAACAGCTAAATATTAATGTGCAGCAAATAAATATTTTCATGGAAAGAGACATTAGAATTCACTGAAAGAAAAGAAAAAGAGGGTTTATTATGTAAGTGTTCTTTTTGGTTATGCTCTTATTAATTTCAAACTTTTTTAACTGTTGAAATAATTGACTTAGTTTTCAATGATAAAGATTATTTTATTTTGTGGCACTATCATCATTCACACAAATTTATGATTTAGAAAAATATAATGTAATATAAAGTTATAATACAAAAAATATTTATGGCTAATTTATTTTGAAATCTCAATAGTTTTACACATTTTAAAAATACATATGCACATATCCTCATATTCTTCGGAATTATATTTTATATTACTGAATATAATGTTGTTTATATACAGTATTACCTTTAATTTTTTTCCTTTTAATACTTTGATTTCTTTTATATTGTGTATACAATGGGAAGTAACACAAATGTATGTAATTTTTTCCTTTTTCTGATGATTTCCCATTTTGGCATTTGTCTAGAGATGAAAAGAACTTTGATTTAAGCCTCAGTATTCACAAAATATTGTCTAATTTTAATCATTTGTGTTTCTAATGCTAAGCATCTTAATCTCTAATGTTCCTAAGACTAATAGTTTCCTGTTTCAATGCTACTGATATTCCTGAGAGTTTGTGTTATCAATGACCATGGATTAGCATAGAATGCCACATTATTTAATCAGTACAGGAATTGCAGTAATATAAATAAGACATACACTTTCACTTGTAGTTAGAATCTGAATAATCACAGTCTAATGTAAATAAGAATTATAGATATTATTTGAATTAGAACATTTTATAAGAACTAAAAATGGGAATCTAGCCATCATTTAAAATAAAACATGCTTTATTGCAAAGTAGAAACCATCAGTAAGTAATTTTATGTGTGAAAATCCTTAACTTCATGGTTAGAATTACCAAAACATACAAAAATTTAATGGATTACAAATTTTTGGACAAATAAGATAAATTAATTCGTAATGGAGAAAGCAAAATAACAGATAGTAGATTGTATCACAACTTTAATATTTCCAGAAATATTTGGTAAATAACATTTACAACACTACACTATGTTTTCAGTGTGTATTTCATTTCATTTATTTAATTACAAGGAAGTCATGGAAAGATTAGAAAAATGTTCTGCTGAGATACTTTAATTCATCATAATAAATCATAGTAAATATTTACTTTTGCTTATGAGCATTTGAAAGGGATAACAGATTGATTTTATGTACAATAAAATATTAGTTACTTAATATACAGTTAATATAAAGTTAAAGAGGTGTAAATATTTTGATTCAACATAGAGTTAATAGAGAGTTAATATTTAATTAAAGTTTAATATAGAGTTAAAATGGTATATATTTTGAAGAAAATTTAAAATTGGAGAAAAATAGATAGTTTTAATTATCTATTGTTTTCTTCCTTACCTCAGTTGAAGATAAGCATTGTTTTGTATCACAAGCATACACAAACATGACTACAGAAGTACTTTGATTGCTTAGTGGGCTGAGGAATTTACTTTCTCTTTTATGCAAATATTTGAAAACGTAATGGCAAAATACTACATAACAAAAATGTAGGTCCAACTGTATATCACTCATTCTCAAATCACAAGTCCACATTGCAATGGTTAATTATCAGTTCTCACCTTGAATTCAGTTCAAAACTGATTTTGCTAAGGGATAAAATATATATTTGGAGGCCGTCCATGAATGGTTAGAATAGATTATAAAATTTTGATTTTTTAAAAAATTTTATGTGGGGGCGCCTGGGTGGCTCAGTGGGTTAAAGTCTCTGCCTTCAGCTCAGGTCATGATCTCAGGGTCCTGGGCTCGAGCCCCACATCGGACTCTCTGCTCTGCAGGGAGCCTGCTTCCTCCTCTCTCTCTTCCTGCCTCTTTGTCTAGTTGTGATTTCTCTCTGTCAAATAAATAAAATATTTAAAAATTTTATGTATTTATTTGGCAGACAGATATCACAACTAGGCAGAGAGGCAGGCAGAGAGAGAGACGGGGAAGCAGGCTCCGTGCTGAGCAGAGAGGCCAATGCAAGGCTCGATCCCGGGACCCTGAGATCATGACCTGAGCTGAAGGCAGAAGATTACCCCACTGAGCCACACAAGAACCCCAAATTATTATTTTTACTGAATATATATTATTTCTTTTTTATTTCATTTTTAATTTTTAAAAAAATATATAATGTATTTTTATCCCCAAGTGTACAGGTCTGTGAATTGCCAGGTTTACACACTTCACAGCACTCACCATAGCACATATCATCACCAACCCACTCTCTCCCTCCCCCTCACAACCTCCCCGCTCCCCTCTGTTTGTTTTGTGAGATTAAGAGTCATTTATGATTTGTCTCCCTCCCAATCCCATCTTGTTTCATTTATACTTTTCCTACCCTCCAAACCCCCCATGTTGCATCTCCACTTCCTCATACCAAGGAGATCATATGATAGTTGTCTTTCTCTGATTGACTTATTTCGCTAAGCATAATACCCTCTAGTTCCATTCACATTGTCGCAAATGACAAGATTTCATTTCTTTTGATGGCTGCATAGTATTCTATTGTATATATATATAGCACCTCTTCTTTATTCATTCATCTGTTGATGGACATCCAGGTTCTTTCCATAGTTTGGCTATTGTGGACATTACTGCCATAAACATTCAGGTGCACGTGCCCCTTTGTATAACTACCTTTGTATCTTTAGGGTAAATATCCAAGAGTGTAATTGCTAGGTCATAGGGTAAATCTATTTTCAACTTTTTGAGGAACCCCCATGCTGTTTTCCAGAGTTGTTGAACCAGCTTGCATTCCCACCAACAGTGGAGGAGGGTTCCCCTTTCTCCACATCCTCGCCAGCATCTGTTATTTCCTGACATGTTAATTTTAGCCATTCTGACTGGTGTGAGGTGGTATCTCATTGTGGTTTTGATTTGTATTTCTCTGATGCCGAGTGATGTGGAGAACTTTTTCATGTGTCTGTTGGCCATCTGGATGTCTTCTTTGCAGAAATGTCTGTTCATGTCTTCTGCCCATTTCTTGATTGTATTATTTGTTCTTTGGGTGTTGAGTTTGCTAAGCTCTTTATAGATTTTGGATACTAGCCCTTTTTCTGATACGTCTTTTGCAAATATTTTCTCCCATTCTGTCAATTGTCTTTTGATTTTGTTGACTGTTTCCTTTGCTGTGCAAAAGCTTTTGATCTTGATGAAATCCCAATAGTTCATTTTTGCCCTTGCTTCCCTTGCCTTTGGCAATGTTCCCAGGAAGAAGCTGCTGTGGCTGAGGTCAAAGAGGTTGTTGCTTGTGTTCTGTTCAAGGATTTGGATGGATTAATTTTTCATATTGAGGTCATTATCCATTTTCAGTCTATTTTCCTGTGTGGTGTAAGGAAATGGTACACTTTCATTTTTCTGCATGTGGCTGTCAAATTTTCCAAAGACTATTTGATGAAGAGGCTGTCTTTTTTCCATTGGACATTCTTTCCTGCTTTGTTGAAGATTAGTTGACCATAGAGTTGAGGGTCTATTTCTGGGCTCTCTGTTGTGTTCCATTGATCTATTGTCTGTTTTTGTGCCAGTACCATGCTGTCTTGATGATGACAGCTTTGGAATAGAGCTTGAAGTCTGGAATTTTGTTGCCACCAACTATGGCTTTCTTTTTCAATATTCCTTTGGCTATTCGAGGTCTTTTCTGGTTCCATATAAATTTTAGGATTTTTGTTCCATTTCATTGAAAAAAAATGTATGGTATTTTGATAGGGATTGCATTAAATGTGTTGATTGCTTTAGGTAGCATAGATATTTTCACAATATTTTTTCTTCCAATCCAGGAGCATGGAACATTTTTACATTTCCTTGTGTCTTCCTCAATTTCTTTCATGAGTACTTTTAGTTGTCTGAATATAGATTCCTTGCCTCTTTGTTTAGGTTTATTCCTAGGTATCTTATAGTTTTGGGTGCCATTGTAAATGGGATTGACTCCTTACTTTCTCCTTCTTCTCTCTTTTTGTTGATGTATAGAAATGTAACTGATTTCTGTGCATTGATTTTATATCCTGACAATTTACTGAATTCCTATACAAGTTCTAGCAGTTTTGGAGTTGAACCTTTTGGGTTTCCCACATATAGTATCATACCATCTGCGAAGAGTGATAGTTTGACTTTTTATTTGCTGACTTGGATGTCTTTAATTTCTTTTTGTTGTCTGA